>NW_024070186.1:39810029-39948493 GCF_014754425.2 Oryx dammah
TGACAGGACTGACTCCTCCATGTCCCCCCGCCCCCCTCAGGACTGACTCCTCCATGTTCCCCCGGCCCCCACAGGACTGACTCTATGCATTGGTCAATGCTGGGTCACCACAGGTGTGACAGAGAAATGTATGTGATTCTCTTCCTGGCTGTGGACACAAGTCAGTCTTTTTATCACCTGAGTTTGATTTCCCAGTTTGGCTCAAATCAAGGTCTTCGTAATTCTTGGATTTTACTATGTGTCATGGGGGAAAAACTAACACAGACACTCCCTCCAAGGAAGCATATGATTTGAGGAGTTCCCACTAGCTCATTGGCTATCTTTCCATTATAGGTTGTCTTGGGCCAACTTTAACAAAGTCTTGGGCCAGCCTTTAACTTAGGCTTTGTCAAAGAGATGCATTTAAAATAAATTATTATGTATTTATATATTTGGCTGTCCTGTGTCTTAGCTGCAGCATATAGGATCTAGTTCCCTGATTAGGGATTGAACTTGGGCCCCCTGCATTAGGAGCACAGAGTCTTAGCCACTGGACCACCAAGGAAGTCCCAAAGGGATGCATTTTGGAAATAATTTTACTCCTCATACTATTTTCTTATTACCTGAATTATATTCACCTATTTAAAAATTGTTTTTCTATATTGACTATATTCTGAAAATATTTCTTATATTGTTTCTGGAATAAGGTAGAGTATAAACAAAATATACATACATGATCTTTGTTGTCTCACAGGAAAATGAAACAATAGAATGATCATGATAAATTACCTGGATTAAGTAAAATCTTAATTACTCTTTGGGCATTTTCTAACATAGTTTTAAAAAAGGACTGTGCAGTTTCTATGTTTATAAACAATTATCATTAAAGTATAATATTTGCTTCTTCAAAACATAACATTGGCATCCAAAATGTTACCAATTTTATTTAGATACATCTATTGAAACAACTTAGACTCTGAAAACTTTTGCTTTATTCATTCACTCATTTTTCATAAAGTGGTAGTAAATTTACCAGTGAAAATTGAAATACTAAAGTTTCATGAGATATTTGCTTCCAGTTCACTAAGAAATAGTGTGCATTTGATTTTTTGACTTATTTTGTGGCTTTCTACTTAATAGAGTTTAAGTTTCTACAGCTTTTCTTGGGGAGTAGAAATCCAGTTTTCTTCCTCTTTCAAAATTCTTATTGGCAATGACTAAATTCCCTTGTTTGAGAGGCTTCTGTTTTCGTTTTCCAAAAACACACCCATACACAAATACAGGAAAAAGACTAGAAAGAAAGCACAACATTAGAGATGGATGTCTCCATCTAGTGAGACTGCTTTCAAAATCTTTATGCTTTAGTGGTGATCACTTTGTAACATATCAGTCAGTCAGTTCAGTTGCTCAGTCGTGTCTGACTCTTTGAGACCCCATGAATTGCAGCATGCCAGGCCTCCCTGTCCATCACCAACTCCTGGAGTTCACTCAAACTCATGTCCGTCGAGTCAGTGATGCCATCCAGCCATCTCATCCTCTGTCGTCCCCTTTTCCTCATGCCCCCAATTCCTCCCAGTATCAGAGTCTTTTCCAATGAGTCAACTCTGCATGAGGTGGCCAAAGTGTTAGAGTTTCAGCTTTAGCATCACTCCTTCCAAAGAACACCCAGGGCTGATCTCCTTCAGAATGGACTGGTTGGATCTCCTTAAAGTCCAAGGGACTCTCAAGAGTCTTCTCCAATACCACAGTTCAAACACATCAATTCTTTGGTGCTCAGCTTTCTTTATAGTCCAACTCTTACATCCATACGTGACCACTGGAAAAACCATAGCCTTGACTAGACAGACCTTTGTTGGCAAAGTAATGTCTCTGCTTTTTAATATGCTATCTAGATTGATCATAACTTTCATTCCAAGGAGTAAGCGTCTTTTAATTTCATGACTGCAGTCAAAAAGTCATATCAATTCACTGTAGAAATGATGCAAGATTACAGAAAAATATAGCTGACCCCTGAACAGCTGGAGTAAGGGGCACCAACCCTCCACATACTGAAAAAAAAAAAAAAAAGGAGGGAGAGTATTATTTTTAGTCACCTCTCCCTACCTTCAGTTTCTCTGCATCCAGCGTGCCTCAGGAGCCACAGACCCTCTAGATTGGCAGTTCTGCATCTGTGGATTCAACACACTTGGTAACAGAGGAGTTTGTGGTGGTACTACTGAAAAAATTCCCCACACAAGTGGACCTGAGTAGTTCGAACACCTGTTGTTCAAGGGTCAACCGTATAAAGATTTTATGTGTTTTATTGACATAAAACATTGGCACATGCGCCTGGAACTAACATAGTATTGCAGGGCAAATATATGTCAATAAAATAAAATCCACAGATGCAGAACTGCTGATCTAGAGAGACTGCGGCTCCCTGAGGCATGCTGGATGCAGAGAAACTGAAGGTAGGGAGAGGTGACTAAAAATAATACTCTCCCTCCTTTTTTTTTTTTTTTTTTCAGTATGTGGAGGGTTAGTGCCCTTTACTCCAGCTGTTCAGGGGTCAGCTATATTTTTCTGTAATCTTGCATCATTTCTACAGTGAATTAATATAACTTTTTGGTTTTTTGCCCGCCCCTTGTGGCTTATGGCAAAACTCTATTAGTCTTTGCCCTGCTTCATTCTGCATTCCAAGGCCAAATTTGCCTGTTATTCCAGGTGTTTCTTGACTTCCTACTTTTGCATTCCAGTCTCCTATAATGAAAAGGACATCTTTTTTGGGTGTTAGTTCTAAAAGGTCTTGTAGGTCTTCATAGAACCGTTCAACTTCAGCGTTACTGGTTGGAGCACAGACTTGGATTACTGTGATATTGAATGGTTTGCCTTGGAAACGAACAGAGATCATTCTGTCGTTTTTGAGATTGCATCCAAGTACTGCATTTCGGACTCTTTTGTTGACCATGATGGCTACTCCATTTCAAAAGTTGGCTTAAAGCTCAACATTCAGAAAACGAAGATCATGGCATCCGGTCCCATCACTTCATGGCAAGTAGATGGGGAAACGGTGGAAACAGTGTCAGACTTTATTTTGGGGGGCTCCAAAATCACTGCAGATTGTGACTGCAGCCATGAAATTAAAAGACGCTTACTCCTTGGAAGAAAAGTTATGACCAACATAGATAGCATATTAAAAAGCAGAGACATTACTTTGCTGACTAAGGTCCATCTAGTCAAGGCTATGGTTTTTCCTGTGGTCATGTATGGATGTGAGAGTTGGACTGTGAAAAAGGCTGAGCGCTGAAGAATTGATGCTTTTGAACTGTGGTGTTGGAGAAGACTCTTGAGAGTCCCTTGGACTGCAGGGAGATCCAACCAGTCCATTCTGAAGGAGATCAGCCTTGGGATTTCTTTGGAAGGAATGATGCTAAAGCTGTAACTCTAATACTTTGGCCACCTCATGCGAAGAGTTGACTCATTGGAAAAGACTCTGATGCTGGGAGGGATTGGGGGCAGAAGGAGAAGGGGACGACAGAGGATGAGATGGCTGGATGGCATCACCGATTCGATGGACGTGAGTTTGAGTGAACTCCGGGAGTTGGTGATGGACAGGGAGGCCTGGCGTGCTGCGATTCATGGGGTCTCAAAGAGTCAGACATGACAGAGCAACTGAACTGAACTGAACCGAACTGTGGCTTATGGAATCAAGTTTTCTGAACGTGTACGGAATCCACGCTCTCCACAGTGAAAGTGCAGATTCCCAACCACTGGACTGCTACAGAATTCCCTGGTATGACTTTTGTTGCAGGAAAACCTAGCAAGGAAATGCACTCTGGAATATACTGCTCACTCACTATTAGAGCTGCATGGAGGCCAATACGCTGGACGTGTCTCTTACGTTTCAATCCCCTAGGGCTTTGCTGATGCTGCTGCCAGCTTTACCTGAAGCGAAAAGTTTTCATTTCTTCTTCTTTTTTTTTTTAATAATTTTTATTTTTGGCTGGGCTGGGTCTTCGCTGTTGCAGGCGGGCTTTCTCTAGTTGCTGTGAGCGGGAGTCATGGTGCATCCGCTTCTCACTGTGGTGGCTTCCCCTGTTGCAGAGCACAGCTTCTAGCATGCTGGGGCTTCGGTAGTTGTGGCTCTTCGGCTCTAGAGCACAGACTCAGTAGTTGTGGCACATGGGTCTAGTTACTTCTGGGCATGTGGGGTAGAACTCGTGTCCCCTGAACTGGCAGACAGATTCTTATCCGATGCACCACCAGGGAAGTCCAAAAGTTTTCATTTCTTTACTCATCTGCTACACTGATGTGCATATATGTATCTTCTCAAAGGTGATAATTTTATCTGTTCAAAATTGTACACATAAAATGTAAAATATTCGTAAGCAAAATAAAATGATAATCCTGAGATAAGAAATAAAAGAATACAAGGATTTGTAGTACTACTGTAAGCTTTAAGTATATCAATAATTCCTTTGAAATTTACAAATGGGCAGACCCACACATTTAGTGTTTTCTTCTCCCTCAATTTATGCAGCATTACTATATGACAACTTTATGGCTGCTGCTGCTAAGTCGCTTCAGTCGTGTCTGACTCTGTGCAACCCCATAGACGGCAGCCCACCAGGCTCCCCCATCCCTGGGATTCTCCAGGCAAGAACACTAGAGTGGGTTGCCATTTCCTTCTCCAATTTGTGAAAGTGAGAAGTGAAAGTGAAGTCGCTCAGTCATGTCCGACTCTTCGCGACCCCATGGACTGCAGCCTACCAGGCTCCTCTGTCCATGGGATTTTCCAGGCAAGAGTACTAGAAGAGTTTAATTTTTTTCTTATGTCAAACTGTAACTGATTTATAATATTTTATTATTTTCAGATGCAAAGTGATTTTGTTATATATAATCTATACATTTATGTATATTCTTTTAAAAAATTATTTTCCATTATAGGTTATTACAAGATATTGACTATAGTTCTTTGTGAAAGTGAAAGAAAGTGAAAGTGAAGTCACTCAGTCATGTCCGACTCTCTGCAACCCCATGGACTGTAGCCTACCATGCTCCTCTGTCCATGGGATTTTCCAGGTAAGAGTACTGGAGTGGGGTGCCATTTCCTTCTCCAGAGGATCTTCCCAACCCAGGGATCAAACCTGGGTCTCCTGCATTGTAGGCAGATGCTTTACCATCTGAGCCACCAAGGAAGTCAATAAATCCTTGTTGTTTAGCTATTTTATATATGGCAATGTGTATCTGTTAATCCCATACTCCTGATTTTCCCCTCCTTCCCCTTCTCCTTTGGTAATCATAAATTTGTTTATGTCTGTGAGTTTGTTTCTGGTTTGAAAATAAGTTGATTTGTACTATTTTTTTTTAGATTCCTCTTGTAAGTGATATCATATGATATGTGTCTTTCTCTGATTTGCTTCACTTAGTATGATAATCTCTGGGTCCATCCATGTTGCTTGCTGCAAATGGCATTTATTTCATTCCTTTTTATGGCTGAGTAATATTCCATTGTATATACGTACTGTATCTTCTAGGTTGCTTCCTTGTCTTGGCTATTGCAAATAGTGCTGCTGTGAACACTGAGGTGTATGAACTTTTTGAATTAGAGTTTTCATCTTTTCCAGATATATGCCCAGGAGTGGGACTGCTAGATCATATGGTACCTCTATTTTTAGTTTTGTGTTTATTTTTTTAAAGAATCTATATGCTGTTCTCCAGCATGATGTGGCTGTACCAATTTACATTCCCACCAACAGTATAAGATGGTTCCCTTTTCTCCACACTCTCTCCAGCATTTATTGTTTGTGACTGGAGTGGGGTGACACCTCATTGTAGTCTCAATTTGCATTTCTCTAATAATTAGTGATGTTGAGAATCTTTTCATGTGTTTCTTGGCCATCTGTATATCTTCTTTGGTGAAATGTCTATTTAGGTTTTCTGCCCATTTTTTTTTTTTGAGTGGGTTGTTTGTTTTTTGATATTGAGTTGTATGAACTATTTGTATATTTTGGAAATTAAGCTCTTGTTAGTTGCATTGTTAGCAAATATTTTCTCCCAGATAGTAGGTTGTCATTTTGTTTATGGTTTTTCTTGTGAAAAATGAGAAAAAAATATCCTATGAATTAACAGAGTAGATTATTAAAAAAAAAAAAACAAAACACCAAGCTTACTTTAAACAGCCATGTGAAAAAACAGGCATTGATAAATAAAATCTATGGCATATCCCAATATACTTTGGGATGCCAATATCCAAAGTAAAAATTATCACTGTTGTTTTAACAACTGAAACCCTTAAATAACAACTGCCTTAAAAAAAAATTTTTATAGAAGTTAATTTACAATGTTGTGTTAGTTAATGGTGTATAGTAAAGTGACTTGGTTATACACATATGTTTTCTTTTTCATATTCTTTTCCATTATGGTTTATTACAGGATATTGAATAGTTTTCTATACTATACAGTGAGACCTTCTTGTTCATCTATTTTATATATAATACTTTGTATCTGCTAATCTCAAACTCCTAATTCATCCCTCCCGCACCCCCTTCACCCTTTGGTAATGTGTTTGTTAAAGGCAGCTTTAAAAAAAAAAAAAAGGTGGTGAATGGATTAATACCAAGGCCAACCCTCAGTCTCCAGTAGCTCACCCCCTTCCTGCGGCCCAGCACTCAGCCCTCCCTGGGACACCTCATCCTTCCACTCCTCCTGTGCCCTTCAGCCCTTCCCCATGCTTCCTCAGCAGCCTCTTAGTAGGAAAACAATATGATTTAGTCCTCACACTAACTGATGAATAACTAGTGGCTAGATTTACTTCCTCTCGCTACACACACTTAACACCAAATCTGTTATTTACTGTAAGGAATGGCACCCTCCAATGAGATTCCTCCCTCTCCCAAGAACAGATAACTGAAAGTCAGGGCAGTTCAGGAGAGGGCAGGCTGGGCATTCGTCTTTAGGGTTCTCCACCTAAAGACTCTCACCTCTGCTTTCTGCTCTTAAGTAATTTTATCACCGAGCAGAGGCTGCTGTGCTGCGCTGTGCTATCCCTGCGGATCCAGCAACATCCCTCCTCCCTCCCCTCAGAAGGGGAAAGACACGTGGTCCCATAGTCCTTTGCCAGTGGGATCCCATTATGTTTCCCCAGGGAGAGGCCCCTGCCTGAGGTGTGGGAGGTGGGAGAGGAGCAGTGGCCGTCGCTCACTTCTGGCAGGAGGGTTGCCTTTGGAGGATGGCAGTTGCTTGCCATTCCTGCATTGGAGTATGAGTAACTCCTGCCACTCTCTCCCTTGGTGCTGTTGGCTTTGTGGCTTCCTGAGATTCCCTCACTTTCCCAAACAGCAGGGCTGTTCCTTGACCTTCACTTTCCCAGCCTTTCAGGAGGTTGTGAAAGCATCTGCTCCCTCCCTGCTTTCTGTTTTCCTGATGGAACTCTGACTGAAAAATAAGGCCTTTGGCTGACTTACTCATTCTCTGTTGTACCCAAAGTCAGTGGTTTAGTTTTCCGACCAAGAGTGCAAACCAGGGATGACTCAGGATGTGCTCCAAATTTGTAATAAAGCCCATTTCTTGGTATTTCCTAGTCATCGTATACACTTTTCTTGAGATCTCCCACACTGCCTCCCAGAAAAACACAACAGAACAAATGAAAGCACCATTATCATTCGTTAAATGTTTTCATTTATCATAGCTGCTATCGTTGTTATTATATCTTGCTTCATACCAGAATTGTGACAAAGGGCAATTAGTTTTAGAGAAAGTGAAGAAAGGTAGGAAGGTTGCTTTAATTTTTCCCAAACCTGGCTGGAGGGGAAATTCACACATCCTTCCAGTTTATGAAACAGGCGTCGGATCTTTATTAAACTGGCCAGCAGAAGAAGGTCATCCCCGTTCAGGTATCGGAGCGCTGGAATCTCCTTGGCATTTAGCAGCTTTTCAGCAAAGAGAAAGAGAAAGGAAGCTCAGGGTTCCGTGTAGAAATAGTGACTGCAGAAGCAGGAGGTGGGAGGAGGCGGGAGGCAACACTAGTTAGGGGCTGGAGTCCCCTGTGAGTCTGCTGCTGCTGCTAAGTCGCTTCAGTCATGTCCAACTCTGTGTGACCCCATAGACAGCAGCCCACCAGGCTCCCCCGTCCCTGGGATTCTCCAGGCAAGAACACTGGAGTGGGTTGCCATTTCCTTCTCCAATGCATGAAAGTGAAAAGGGAAAGTGAAGTCGCTCAGTCGTGTGTCCGGCTCTCCTCGATCCTATGGACTGCAGCCTACCAGGCTCCTCCATCTATGGGACTCTCCAGGCAAGAGTACTGGAGTTGGGTGCCATTGTTATCTATAAATAGGGGCAGTGGTATTAATTCTGATCTGAACAGGAATGAGCTCTGGAGATTTGAGAGACTAGAGCAGACCAGACCAAACAGAATTTGCATACTTTCTTTCAAATGCTTACAATGCATTCAAGTCATTATAACAGCATATACTATTTCACCAGCATCTACGGAGGAGGGCACAGAAATGCGATAGTTATCCTGTCCCTGGGACACACCCAGTGTGGAGTGAGTGCTGGCCTGGAGGCTGGGAAGGCGGTGGAGAGCACCTGAGCTGGGCTTTCCAGAAAGCCCTGGGATGACCAACACTCCTTTTCTTCTCCCGAATGTGCCCCCACCTCCAGGAGCTGCTGCACATGAACATTCCCAAGACCCTTCCTTGCCCTCTGTGCTGCCCATGTCCTCTCAGCCTTGGGTGACTCAGGCTGATGCTGTCTCCTTGAGCTGCAGGAAGGTCAAGGGTCCCAAGCCTTGCCTGGAATGTTTCCAAGGCTGAGCTTTAGGACCAGCCCAGGAGGGGCATGTAGCCTCAGTGGGGTGGGCTAAAGCAAGCCCATCTGCTACCTCCTGCAGGCACAGTGACCACTTATTCACCTGCCAGAGATGTGAGATCACAGTATTCTTCTGCATTTTCACCCCTCCCCATGTTGGAAGGAAGGGAGAAAGAAAGGAAAGAGGGATGCGGGAAGGAGGTTGAGATAGCTGAGAAATGAAGGGTGAATCACCATTTTTAGTTTTCCTTCAATCCCAAATCCCATAAAACGGGAAACATTTTCAGAGAGTAAATCAATAGGAAATAGGAAAGATTTTTATCAGCAGGAATAATCTTAAGGAATTCCTGAAAATTGAGAGGCAGCTGGGACCATATCCACTGAGAGATAAAATGAAACCACTAGTCCAGAACACACATATTCTGAGCTCAGAGTCAAGTGAATATTAGGATGGCATTTCAGGCAAAGAGCATTAAGAGGGAAACATACTGATGATGTTAAATTTTTTTGTCAAAATAGAAACAAAACCCCTCAGTGATACTCTGAGTCACATAATGGACACAAAGCTGAAGGGCCATAGGTGAGCTGGCCCAGGGGTGAAAGGTGTAACTCACCATGAAGACAACACCTTGAATTTCCTAGCCACAGAACTTCAAGACAAGACAAAGCAAAACCTGATAGAAATTATAGAAAAAATGGACAAATTCACAGTTGTACTGGGATATTTTCATATATCTCTCAGAAATAAACCAACAATATAAGAAGAAAAGGATATAGAGAGAAGTATGAATAGAACAATTAAACATACATTATACAATTTGTGCCAATAAACATTCAACCATCTGGGGGGTCAAATATACATGGAACAGTCATAAATTATGTCATCAACTACAAAGAAAATATCCCTGCGTTCTAAATAGCAAGAAAAAATGCAAGCCATATTCCTTGACCATTTAGAAGTTAACGAGAAAAGGTAGCAAATTTAAAAAACTTTATTGGAAAGTTCAGTAACTACTGAGTTGAAGAAATCAAAATAGAACTCATAGACTATATAGAAGTGAAAGAAAACAAGAGCACTATACGAGTGCCACGGTAGGGGTGGGGTGGGGTGCTGGGAGTTTACACAGGGTGGTCAGGAAAGCACTCTGAGAGCAGAACCTGAGGGAAGTGCTAAGTGGGGTATGGGGCATTTTAGGTTGAGGCAACAGCAAGTGCAAAAGCCCTGTGGCAGTGATGTGCACGGCATTGTCCACAACAGCAAAAAGGCCATGGTGGCTAGAGCAAAGTGGGTAGGAAAAGAGGACTACAGAGAAATATTTAAAAAGGAAGTCCAGATCATGTATAGTATTGTAGGTGTTTTATAGGATCTTCTAACATTACTCTGAGTAATGTTAGAAGTCACTAGATAGACCATTTTCATTAGTCGCTAGGTATTTTTTGATTTCCTATTTGATTTCTTCAGTGATCCAATGGTTGTTTAGTAGCATATTGTTTAGCTTTCATGTGTTTGTGTTTTTTACAGTTTTTTTTTTCTTGTGGTTTATTTCTAATCTTATAGCTTTGTGATTGGAAAAGATGTTTGATATGATTTCAATTTTCTTAAATTTACTGAGGCTGACTTTGTGGGCCAGCAATCCTGGAGAATATTCCATGTGTACTTGTGAAGAATGTGTATTCTGCTGCTTTTGGATGGAATGCCCTATAAATATCAATTATGTTTTCAAAATATCACCCTTACTATCAGGATAGAATTGACTTTGGGAAGAGTGGAAGCTGGGACACTCAGGAGGAGGCTATTGTAATAATTTAAACAAGATGGATTAAGTAGATACATGAGGCGGATGGGGTAACAGTGATGAAGGATGCAAGGAGTGCTGGAATCTGGTGACATCTTGGTGGTAGCATTCAGAGGACTTGCAGATGAAAGACGTGGACAGAGAAGAGAGGACCAGCCCCAAAGTTTTGGGTCTGAGCAAATGAAAGAAAGGTGTTGCCACTTCCTGAGATGGAGAAGACCGAAGGTAGAACATGCCTTCCAATGGCAGTTTGCTCCGTGACGTTCCTAATACCCTTTAGATGCCAGATGGAGATGCAGGGTTGGAATCAGAGATATTCAAGTTTAAAGTTCCTGGGAGATCCACCTGGAGATCAAAGGAGGGGTTATCAGCAAGCAGATGGTATTTCAGGACAGAAAACTAATAAGGGAGTTAGTACAGAGAGAGAGGAGGTGAGCCCAATGACAGGCCCTGGAGCCTTTCAGTATTTATAAGAGGGGAGGTGAAGAAAATAGGAAAGGAAAAATGAGGAGTAGTCCCTGAGGTGGAAGTAAAATCAAGGCAGAGTAACTCCTGGAAGCAAGAGAGGAAATGCTTCCAGGGGGAGAGGGGTGAGAAACTATGTGTGCCCATTGTCACGGAGAGGGCATTAGATTTAGCACATAGTAACCGCAGTAAACGTGTAATACTATGCAACAACCAAATAGACAAATTTACTTGGATATCTAGACATGAAAGATATTCCATTTAACTTGTGGAAAACAAAAACAAATAGAACAAGTCTAATAGTCCAATCAGTGTTGTCAGATGCAATTTTTATTTTTAAAAAGATGTATATGAATAATTTATAAATATATAGAAGAGAGAAATACACACCAAATTTTCAATGTGATTACCTTTGGGAAGAGGATTAGAATAGAAGAAAGGATGGAAGGGAGGAATATCATTTTTAACTCTTTTATGTCTATATTATTTGAATCTTCAAATATAACAGTGTATTTACATGTCACTTTTGCAATTTTAAAAAACTGAAAGGGTAATTATGAGGATGATGACAAAAGCAAACATTTTTAACATCAGATTCTTTCTTTTGCACCAACTCTTCTTCTGATTAAAACTCATTTCGAAGGAGAGAGGCGAGGAGAAAGAGACAAAGCATTTTTTACATTTTTGGTAAGGATGCATTTACCATGAATGTATTGAACCAAAAAGAGGCTATATTGTAGATTTCTAACCAAGGAAGAAAGTTGTTTGGACTTGCCAGCTGACTGCAGTAGCTAGATCGACTGGAAGCAGCTTGAATATTGCTTCGCACAGCGTGGACCCTTGCTCTCTGTTGACTGAATCTGAAGTCTCCCTTTTGTTTGGTGTTTATGAAATATCCCTGCCTATGTGGAATCCTGAAGTCATATTTCCACTTACTTAAATGTATAGACGTTTTAGAAACTGAAGATGTCTTTGAAGTTTGGAGCCATCTCTTCCTTGAATAATTGATGAAACAAGGTCCTCAGAGCTTAGGATACTTATTCGAAGTCACATATTATGTATGTTATATATATAGTCACTCAGTCATGTCTGACACTTTGTGACCCCATGGACGGTAGCACACCAGGCTTCCCTGTCCTTCACCAACTCCTAGAGCTTGCTCAAACTCATGTCCATCGAGTGAGTGATGCCATCTAACTATCTTATCCTCTGTTGTCCCCTTCTCCTCCTGCCTTCAATCTTTCCCAGCATCAGGGTCTTTTCAAATGAGTCAGTTCTTCCCATCAGGTGGCCAAAGTATTGGAGTTTCAGCTTCAACATCAATCCTTCCAATGAATATTAAGGGTTGACTTCCTTTAGGATTGACTGGTTTGATCTCATTGCACTCCAAGGGACTCTCAAGAGTCTTCTCCAGCAGCCCAGTTTGAAAGCATCAGTTCTTCAGTGCTCACCCTTCTTTATGGTCCAGTTCTCACATCCATACATGACAATTGGAAAAACCATAGCTTTGGCAAGATGGACCTTTGTCAGCAAAGTAATGTCTCTGCTTTTTAATACGCTAAGTTGGTCATAGCTTTTCTTCCAAGGAGCAAATGTCTTTTAATTTCATGACTGCAGTCACCATCTTCAGTGATTTTGGAGCTCCCAAAAATAAAGTCTTTCACTGTTTCCACTGTTTCCCCATCTATTTGTCATGAAGTGATGGGACTGGATGCCATCTTAGTTTTCTGAATGTTGAGTTTTAAGCCGTTTTTCACTCTCCTCTTTCACTTTCATCAAGACACTCTTTAGTTCTTCTTCACTTTCTGCCATAAGGGCGGTGTTATCTGCGTATCTGAGGTTATTGATATTTCTCCTGGAAATCTTAATTCCAGCTTGTACTTCATCCAGCCCAGCATTTCACATGATGTACTCTGCATAAGTTAAATAAGCAGGGTGACAATATACAGCCTTGATGTACTTCTTTCCTGATTCGGAACCAGTCTGTTGTTCCATGTCCAATTCTAACTGTTACTTCTTGACCTGCATACAGATTTCTCAGGAGGCAGGTAAGATGGTCTGGTATTCCCATCTCATTAAGAATTTTCCACAGTTTGTTGTGATCCACACAGTCAAAGGCTTTGGCCACAGTCAATAAAGCAGAAGTAAATGTTTTTCTGGAACTCTCTTACTTTTTCGATGATGTTGGCAATTTGATCTCTGGTTCCTCTGCATTGTCTAAAATCCAGCTTGACTATCTGGAAGTCACGGTTCACGTTCTATTGAAGCCTGGCTTGGAGAATTTTGAGCATTACTTTGCTAGCGTGTGTTGACTCGTATGGCTCAGATGGTAAAGCATCTGCCTGCAATGACCTGATTGACCCTGGGTTCAATCCCTGGATCAGGAAGAACCCCTGGAGAAGGAAATGGCAACCCACTCCAGTACTCTTGCCTGGAAAATCCCATGGACGGAGGAACCCAGTAGGCTACATCCATGGTGTCGCAGAGTCAGACATGACTAAGCAACTTCACACTTTGCTAGCATGTGAGATGAGTGCAATTGTGCAGTAGTTTGAACATTCTTTGGCATTGCCCTTCTTTGGGATCGGAATGAAAACTGACCTTTTTCCAGTTCTGTGGCCACTGCTGAGTTTTCCAAATTTGCTGGCATACTGAGTACAGCACTTTCACAGCATCATCTTTTAAGATTTGAAATGGCTCCACTGGAATTCCATCACACCTCCACTAGCTTTGTTCGTAGTGACGCTTCCTAAGGCCCACTTGACTTTGCATTCCAGGATGTCTGGCTTGAGGTGCGTGATCACACCATCGTGGTTATCTGGGCTATGAAGATCTTTTTTGTATAGTTCTGTGCATTCTTGCCACCTCTTCTTAATATCTTCTGCTTCTGTTAGGTCCCTACCATTTCTGTCCTTTATTGAGCCCATCTTTGCATGAAATGTTCCCTTGGTATCTCTAATTTTCTTGAAGAGATCTCTAGTCTTTCCATTCTATTGTTTTCCTCTATTTCTTTGCATTGATTACTGAGGAAGGCCTTCTTATCTCTCCTTGCTGTTCTTAGAAACTCTGCATTCAAATGGGTATATCTTTCCTTTTTTCCTTTGCCTTTCACTTCTCTTCTTTTCTCAGCTATTTGTAAGGTCTCCTGAGACAACCATTTTGCCTTTTCGCATTTCTTTTTCTTGGGGATGGTCTTGATCACTTCCTCCTGTCCAATGTCACGAACCTCCATCCATAATTCTTCAGGCACTCTGTCTATCAGATCTAATCCCTTGAATCTGTGTATATACATGTAATCCCTTTTATATACATGTAATCTATTTATATACATGTAATTTTTATACATCTAATCCCTTGAATCTATACATATACATGCATATATACATATTTCAGCTTTACTGAGATATAATCGAGAAATTCTACATCTCTATTGGGGCTTGCTTGGGAAATTCCATGGACAGAGAAGCTTGGTAGACTACATCCATAGGATTGCAAAAGAGTTGGACAGGACTTAGCGACTAAACCACAACAACAAACATCTCTATTGAGCTATCATTTATTAAGTAGTTGGTGCCAAGAAACATGCTAAGCACTTTCTATTCTCATTGAATCATCACAGCAATCAATAATATAATGGAGGAATCATCCCCATTTTATAGAGGAGGGCACTGAAGTTCAAGTTCACCAGCTTAGCTAAGTGTTGAGGTTTGACACTATGTCTTATAACCTGAAGTCTGTGTTCTTAACCATTGTGCAGCATTGCTGGTCATGAGAGTGTTCTTTGGGCCATGCCCTGGGTGGTGTAGAGAAATCAGTAAGAAAGAGATTCTATCCTGCAGGAGCTCACCATCCAGTAGGAAAGGCAGCCACAAAGGCAAGTAAGGTGCATAGTTCAATAGTTCAGCAAGCACAGCCATGGACAGAGATGAGTACATGGACGACCTAGAGAAGGACGTGATTGACCTTGTTTGGAAAAAGGGCAAGGAGGTCTGGGAAGTGTCTCTAAGGAAACAGGGCTTGTGTTGGGTCTTGAACATGGTCAGAACCCAGGTCTCCTGACTCAGCCAAAGGCTTTCAGCTAGAACACAGAGAAAAACAATACAAAATACTAAAACCAAAACCTCAAAGCTGCACTACCCTGGTGGCTCAGATGGTAAAAGCATCTGTCTACAATTCGGGTGACCCGGGTTCGATCCCTGGGTCAGGAAGATCCGCTGGAGAAGGAAATGGCAATCCACTCCAGTTCTATTGCCTGGAAAATCCCATGGACAGAGGAGCCTGGTAGGCTACAGTCTATGGGGTCACAAAGAGTCGGACACGACCGAGCGATTTCACTTCACTTCACTCATAGAGTAGACACTCAGTAAATGTTATTTGGAATCAAGTTTGAACTAAAAAAGAATTTGAGGAAGAAGAAACAATAAGGCTGTCTCAATTCCATCTGAATTCAATTCCATATAAAACTTTCACTGTTTTTTTCCTTGAATTTCAAAGTTCACAGTGGTGCACCGTAGATTACACAGGAGTATAATCTGTCAGTAATAACACTAACTAACATTATTTTACTCTTATTATTCTAAATGCTTTAAAATGTTTATAAAAATGGACCTACCTTCACTTTGGTTCCGACACTGATTCTTGCCTGTTGGCCCATTGCTAGAAAAGTGATTGAAATCTTGTCTTGTTCTAAGATACGGATTCCAACATAATGGTTCAAAGCCAGAAACACAGGTTTAAATGAAACAAAGGGTGAGGAAGTGACGGAACTTGACCAATTCCAAGCCCTTACTCTGTTGCCAGCTTGATCTGAATATTGACCACCCAAGATATTGATGTATACCCTGAGGAGAAAGGAAAGTAAAAATCATAATCAGGAACATTATAATTCAACCTTGAAATTAGCTCTGCCACTTGCTAACCAAAGAGAGTAGCAGTTTATACTAGCCAATAGTCTACGACTTCCCTGATGGCTCAGCAGTAAAGAATCCATCTGCGATGCAGGGGACACAGGAGACAGGAGTTCAATCCCTGGTTCAGGAAGATTCCCTGAAGTAGGAAATGGCAACCTACTCCACTATTCTTGCCTGGAAAATCCCATAGATAGAGGAGCCGGCTGGGTTACAGTCCATGGGGTCACAAAGAGTTGGGTACAACTGCACACACACACGATGTGCACAATACCATATGAATAGTGGAAAACCTCATATAATCATAGGAGCCATAATACTGTGACAGAATTCTGTACTAATTTGAAGTACTGGGTGTAGTTTAAGACCTAGTGATAAACCACAATGCATCCAGAGGCGGAACCAGGATGATAAAGGGATCTGGAAAATGATGTGTTGGGGAGGATTAAGAGGGAGCAGGGAAGATTTAGTCTGGACATGAGAAAACACAAGACGGCAGGCTCTACCTGGAAGACGGGCGAGGGCTGGTGCTTAGACTTTTCCTGTGCCAGTATGGATATCAGTGAGTGTAAGTTCCAGGAAAGGCTGTACTGGCCTCAGTACTGAGACTTGTTTTCTAATAGCAACTGGGGGGCCAGGACTTCTAGGATATCAAGGCAGGTGTGGGTAGAAAGGGCTCAGGGAACATTTCTGAGATCACTGTGGTTGAGAAGAGCCCAGTAATGGAGTAGAAGGGGGAACTGACACCAGCCAGGCACCCCAATCTCTTAGAGTCGCTAATGCCACATTTTACTACATTACCAACAGAAGCAGCCCTGTACCATCTGAGATCTAGTGTCACTAGTGACTGCCCTTCTATTCCATGATCTCCTCTGCACACTCTATCACATTCTTCCATCTCGGCTCACCATGTATTTCTCAGGGAGAAAGGATAGGTAGGGTTCTAGGTACTTAGAAAGTAGGCTTAATTTGATAATAAATTATTTTTTAAAAATCAGATGAATCAGCCATGAGGGCCCCCTAGAGTAGGATAACTCACGTCTTATTTTCCCAATTTTGAGCAGCAGCAGCAATCTAATAGCAAAAATACAAATGAGAAATTGAGGTGGTTATTGTTTCTGGGAAGGAGATTTTGTTTTATCATGCTATGTGGGCGAAGAAAACATTTGGTTAACATTATCTAGATAAATTGTGTGCCATTTACATAGTGTATAGTGGCAAAGATTCAGGGTGTGCCTTCAAGGAACTTCAATCCTACAGGAGAGGTGGGCTTGCTACACAAGAGGCTATGAGGGTGTTAAGGAGCCATGTCAGGGGGTCCAGAGTTCATTTGGTGGGTAGGAAGGGTTCACTGGTACAGAAAAGTCCTAGAAGCCAGTGAATATTTGGTGACAATTAATATTGTGCCTTACCAAATAAATGTAATACAGAATTACTGCTGTTATTGTTCAGTTGTCAACTCGTGTCTGACTCTTTTGCCATCCCACAGACTAAGGCCTGCCAGGCTCCTCTGTCCATGAGGTTTTCCAGGCAAGAATACTGGAGTGGGTTGCCATTTCCTTCTCCAGGGGATCTTCCAGACCTAGGGATCAAATCCAGGTCTCCTGCATTGGCAGGCAGATTCTTTACCACTCAGCCACCAGGGAAGCCCCACAGAATTGCTACTGAACCCTGAAGGATAAGTAGAAATCCTCCAATATAATTGGGGATAATGGTTTGACTACTCCTTTGAACTAAAAGTACAATATTAATAGCTCCCTGTGTCCTAACTTTCTCAAGTACTGGCAGAGTGTTCAAACTTTTGTCAATTTATTGGCAGAGTTTCTCAAGATGAGATTGTTATACTTGTAAATAGTTTAAAGGCAGAGAATATCTCTTTCTGAAAAACTTAAAAAGTTGAAATTGTATTTGAAGTTAGAAAGTGAAGTCACTTTCTCTGGCTAAATGAAATAATGCAAGGTCACAGAGCATATAAATAGTAGATCAAAGGCATTAGGACCTTAATCCCTAGAGACTTTATATATTGTTGTTAAGAATTAATTTTTAAAGAATTATATAGTTGCTCATAGGAAAAGTGCTATTCATTGTGGCTATGGGGTGCCTTGTTGTTTAGTCACTAAGTTGTATCTGACTATTTTTGTGACCCCATGGACTGTAATCCACCAGGCCCCTCTGTTCTTGGGATTTCCCAGACAAGAATACTGGAGTGGGTTGCCATTTCCTTCTCCAATAGGATACCTACTTGTTAGGACTATATCTCAACAACAGAGTATGACAGCTATCCATTGCAAATTATTTCCATTGATGAGGCCAGCATTTAGGCTAAAGAGAGACTGCTGGGTTTATATCTCACATCCCTAGAGTGGTCATATAATTTATCTAGAGGGTTTTTTCCTAATATTAAAATTGTACAGCTATATTTTCTTGCTGCTTATAGAAAAAATATGATGAGCTTTGTTTTATGTAACTGCCTGGGATTTTTCCACTGTGTATGGGATGCCATAAATAAAAAACTCTGAACTGAACATTCCTATCCTATGACCACTAATTTAAATAAATCTTAAATTCATTTTTGTCTTTCTAGTTATAAGATGAATAAAATCTGGCGATCTAATGTATAGCACAGTGATTTTCATTAACACTGCAGTTATGTAGTTGAAAGTTGCTAAGATAGTGGATCTTAAATGTCTTAGAAAGAAATGGTTATTATGTGACATGATGCAGTTGTTAGCTAATGCTACAGAGGTAATCATTTTGCACCACATAAGTGTATCAAATCAATAACCACTGTACACTTGTAACTTACCCAGTATATGTCAGTTATATTTCAAAAAAGTTGAAAAAATAAAAGGAAAAATAAAATTTCATGAAACTTGAGAAACAAAATGACTGCAGGAGGAATCTAGAAGCCTACCAGACATTTCCATTGGGATGATAGCAGGAACTTCTACCAGAAGAATCTAGCAATGCCAGGATTGCAGGGTTAGTGGGCATGTCTTCTTGGACTATACACGTGAAACCATTTATCTTGTTGGGCACTCGGATGATGGCTAGGTTTCCAGATGGGTAACTGAGATCAGTTAAGGTCATCTGAGTTATTCTAATGGTCTTTGACTAGCCTGAGAATAAATTTAATTTATGAGAGAGCCCTTTGAAGCTATAAAGCATTCTGAAAATGAATGGGAAGCACCGTTAATTACTAAAAAATTTTATGCTTTCTGTGTGCATCAAAATATATTTATGAGACACGAAAATCCTCACCAAAAATACCAGCAAATGGAATCTAGTAAAATATAAAAAGGATTATATGTACAATGACAAACCGGAGTCTATTCCAGGAATGTAAGGTTGGATTACCATCTAAAAATAAATTAACGGAAACATACTACATTGATAGAGAAAAGAGCAAAAATAGAGATGATCATTGCAATAGACACAGAAAACGCATCTGACAAAATCCAATACCTTATCGTGATAAATGACTCAAAGAACTAGGAATAGGAAGGAACCTCTTCAACCAAATAAGGCATGTCTAACAAAACCCCACAGTTAACGTCACACTTACTGATGGCACACTAGGTGTTTTCCCCCTAAGATCAGGAAGCAGACAAAAACGTCCACTCTCCCCACTTCCATTCAACCTCATGCTGGAGGTTCCAATCAGGAAAAATATTATGGAGGAAAAAGAAATGAAGGCATCTACATTGGAAACAAGAAGTAAACTCCTATCTCTAATTGCAGATAACACGCTCTTGTATAAAAGAAAATCCTAAGGAATCTACAAAACAATGTCATAGAACTAACAAAAGAGTTCAGTAGGATTGTAAACTAAAAGGTCAATATATACGAAAAAAATTGTATTTCTAAGCAGTGACCATTTTGAAGATGAAATTAAGAAAATAATTCCATTTACAATAGCATCAAAGAATGAAATATACTGAGGATAATTCATGGACTGTTAATATTCAGTCCAATGTAAACTGATTGGAAGTCCAGCAGTGAAGTAAACAGAAAATTGATTCTGAATCATTTTGAAAATCAGCCTTAGTCTTCAAAGGAGTGAAAAGGAATTAAAGCCAGGGCAGGAAGTGATAAGTAATGCTACAAGTTGGAAAGTTATTTAAAAAATTTTTGATATAATGAAAGAAAAACCTCCTCTCTTTCTCATAGGGCTTGGGGAACTAAAACTTCTTTACACTTCTTATGCCATAAAGTCATTTTTCTGGGTTCTTGATGGGGTTTGACTAAACATTTAGGCAACTATGGCTAAAAATGACTTTCTCCTACAAAGTGAGGCCCTTGGTTCACCAAAAACTCCTCCTAATTTCATAGCTTTGTTTTACTTTCCCAGAGATATTGAATGGCCTTTGTGTCAAAATAGCAAATGGCCTGGCCATCAGGCAGAAGTTCAAGTGATCAATAACTTAGTGTTCCATAAAATGGATATTGAATTTTTGTATTAAAAAACAACATACTGCTCATGGATGTGTAGACTGGTACACATTTTCTGGGGGACAAAATCTAGTAAAGCTTTTTTCTTACCCAGAATTTCTATCTCTAGGTATTTAATTCGAGGAAGTAAGTGATAAGTACGCAGTAAAGTATGCACAAAGCTGTTCATTTAGCCATTGTATAAAACAGCCCCAAATTGTGAAACCAGCTTTGATCAGTACTAGTGGATAGGTTAAAGGAATTATAGTTCCTCCCTATGATGGAATACCATATGCATATAAAGATGGTGTAGTATCGCTGTATTTATTTCATATTATATACTCATAATGTTTATGAGTATTTATTGTCTAATATTATTATGTAAAGGGAGCAAGTTATAAAATAATGAAGAACTTGTTTAGAATTAATTTTTAAAGAATTGTATAATTGCTCCTAGGAAAAAATAAGGAAAATTTTATTTATTTTTTTTTTTTTAGGAAAAATTTATAAACAGATGTTAATAGCTTTGCTCTGTGTGATAGGATTTGGTCATATCTATCTTTTTCTTCATATTTTTTAAATCTCTTTTTTCTTTAGCTTTCTTTTTGTGAAGAAATAAGCTAATGAAAATAAGTTGCTGAAGGAAAGGATACAATATTTGCGTTGTCCCGTCTGGAAATGAAGTCAGAAACTTGCTCCCATGCTTGTAGTGCTTTTCAAAGAGCTCATTCGTCACGATCTACACACCACAGGAAACAAAAGGATGGTTATATGATGACAACAGACATCCTTTGCTTGCTAGATAGTGATACAAACCATTTCTTAATTTAAATTTTTAGTCTGGCATCAGCAACAGGGGACAATCCTTAGGAATCATTAAAGATTGTCCCTAAGCCGTGCAGATAACTTAATAAAATCTTTCTGGCAGGAATCTGACATTACTTATCTGTTTAAAGGGTCTGTGTTTTTTTGTCTTTTTTAATTTATTTAAAAGTTTAAAAAAATTTATTCAGTAGGACAAGATAGAAGAGAGTGCTTAGGCTTTAGTCAGGATTATATTTTAAGCAACTGTTCTCATCAAAACAGCAAACACTTAAAAAGAGCTTATCACATGGTAAGGTATTTTTTTTTAATTGAAGTATAGTTGATGTACAATATTATATAAGCTTCAACAGAGTG
Source organism: Oryx dammah (assembly GCF_014754425.2). Classification (NCBI taxonomy): domain Eukaryota; kingdom Metazoa; phylum Chordata; class Mammalia; order Artiodactyla; family Bovidae; genus Oryx; species Oryx dammah. Next base: position 39,831,577 of record NW_024070186.1, read on the forward strand.
GTTCACAATTTTAAAGGTTATATTTCATTTATACTTATTATAAAATATGGGCTGTATTCTCTGTGCTGTATGGTACTATCCTTGTAGCTTATTTATTTTATACATAGTTGTTTGTACCTCTTAACCTCCTATCCCTGTCTTGCTCTTCCCCACTTCCCTCTCCCCACTGAAAAACACTGGTTTGTTCTCTACGTCTATGAGTCTGCTTTTCATTATATTCACTAGTTTATTTTCTTTTAGACTCTACATATTAGTGATACAATGCAGTATTTGTCTTCTTGGACTTATTTCACTTAGTCAAATACCCTCCATCCATGTTGCAACAAATGGCAAAACTTCATTCTTTTTTTACAGCTGCTGCTGCTGCCAAGTCACTTCAGTCGTGTCCGACTCTGTGCGACCCCATAGACGGCAGCCCACCAGGCTCCCCCGTCCCTGGGATTCTCCAGGCAAGAACACTGGAGTGGGTTGCCATTTCCTTCTTCATTGCATGAAAGTGAAAAGGGAAAGTGAAGTTGCTCAGTCGTGCCCGACTCTGTGCGACCCCATGGACTGTAGCCTACCAGGCTCCTCCATCCGTGGGATTTTCCAGGCAAGAGTACTGGAGTGGGGTGCCATTGCCTTCTCCGTTTATGGCTGAGTACTATTCATATCTATGTGTGTTAGTCGTTCAGTTGTGTCCAACTCTTTGCAACCCTGTGGACTGTAGCCCACCAGGCTCCTCTGTCCTTGGAATTCTCCAGGCAAGAATACAGGAGTGGGTTGCCATTCTCTTCCCCAGAGGATCTTCCCAACCCAGGGACTGAACCTGTGTCTCCTGTCTTTCAAGCAGATTCTTTACCACCGGAGCCACCAGGGTAAGGCCATTCATATCTGTGTGTGTGTGTGTGTGTGTGTGTGTGTGTGTGTGTATGTCGCGTCTTCTTTATCCATTCATCTGTTGATGGACACTTAGGTTGTTTCTATGTCTTGGCTATTGTACAACAAATAATGCTGCTATGAACATTGTGGTGCATGTCTCTTTGCAAATTAGCATTTTCATTTGTTCATGTATACGCTCAAGAGTGGAAGCGACGAATCATATGGTAATTCTATTTTTAGGTTTTTGGGGAAACACCATACTGTTTTCTGTAGTGATTGCACCAATGTACATCCCTCTAACAGTGTATAAAGATTCCTGTTTCTCCACATCCTTGCCAATATTTCTTATTTGTGTTCTTTTGGATGACACCATTCTTGACAGCTGTGAGGTGATATCTTATTGTGGTTTTAATTTGCATTTCCTTGATGATTAGTGACGTTGAGCATCTTTTAATGTGCCGTTGGCCACCTTTATGTCTTCTTTAAAAAAAATGTCTATTTGGGTCTAAACTTTTCAACCAAGTTTATTTTTTATTTATCTACTTTTACTTTATACACATATTGCTGTGAAAACAGAAGATTAAAAAACAACCAACCAGCTCTAGCACAATGGAGATATCCTATATCCTGACTGTAGAGGTGATTATATAACTGTCAAAATTAATGGAGCTGTACATATAAAAAAGGTGAGTTTCACTATAAATTATACTTCAATAGAATGACTTTACACTCTAGTATAAGCTGTAGCATCTGGTGTCTCTTCAAGGTTGTTCTTAAAATTGATTTGAGCAAAATACTAGTGAAATATGGGAAGATGAAGAAAGAAATACTGAGAGATATTCTGTATTATAGCTCTAAGCCTAACTATTTTATTATCTAGGTAATACTCAATAGGAAAATGAATTTGTACCCAACAGGGTTTTATAATGAACTAAAAATTCAGTTTAATTCTCTTTCTTCCTAATCTTGAATTATAATAAAATAGATATAAGAATTCCTAGGGCTAATCTAAATTTTCATGTAAATGTTGCCATTTATTTTGAAAGATAATATGTTTCTCATTTTTATGAAATATAAAATACATTCAGAGAAGCACTAAAATATGCTATTTTGTTAATGGATAGTTATAACATGAACATCCATGTTATCACCATCTGGGTCAAGAAATAGAACAGTGCTAAAACTCTAGAAGTCCCCTGTGTGCTAATCCAAAGTCAGTGTTCTATAATATCTAAACAATACAGTTTCTTTCCCATTTTGAATTTTATGTAAATGGAATCATATAATGGGAATTTTTTATATTTTGTTTCTTTTAATCAACATTACATTTGTAAGATTCATATGTGTTCCAGTGTGTAGCCATAGTCCAATAGCTTCCATTTGTGTATAGTATTCAATTGTATGACTTCATCATTTATTTATCCATTGTATTTTTAATGGATATCTGGGTTGTTCCCAGTTTTTGGCTTATAAATAATGATACTCTGAACACTCTTTTGCATGTATGCTGGTACCCAGTTCCTCTCAGAACTTATATCCAGAGGAAGAATTGTTGAATTCCACTTTACAAAAGAATATGTGTCTTTCACTTTACAAAAAAACTGCCAAAATGATTTTCAAGCTGTTGTACCAATTTGCATTCCCACTACAGGCTAAATTGTAGTGACTGTTATTCTACATTCTTTCTAACATTCAGTAGCATCAAACTTTACAATTGATTTATTTAGCCAATATGATAGGTATGTACATACATGTGTGTGTGTGTGCTTAGTCGCTCTGTCCTGTCTTGCCCAACTCTGCGACCCCATGAACTGTAGCCCACCAGGTTCCTCTGCCAGTGTACACTGATCTCTAATTGTGGTTTCAGTTTTCTTCTCCTAGGTTACTAAGGAGGTTGAGCATCTTTTCATACGTTTATTGACCATTTGGATTTTTTCCTTGGAGAAGTGGTCAAATTTTTTTTAGTTCATTTTTTTCTACTAGAGAGACTTTTTTTCACGTTGATTTATAAAAATTCTTTATACATTTAGGACAAAAGCCCTTTGTATATCATATGTGCTATAAAATATCTCCCTTCTTGGCTTTTCTTTTACATTTTAATTTATTAATTCCTTTATGGATACTACTTTTTAGAATTAGTAAATCTTTCCCTAACATGAAATAATAAAGCTATTCATCTATTTTTTAAAAAAATCATTATAGTTTTACATTTCACATTTAAGTCTTTAATCCACTGGAAATGAAATATTATTTCAACTTCATTAAAAAATATGGATATCTAACTGTCCCAGCACCAGGTGTTGACAACATTTTCCTTTCTCCATTACCTTGTAGTGTCACTGCTGGCACATATCAGATGTCTGTGTGTGCATAAGTTTGATTCTGTATCATGGATTTTTTGTTTATTCTGCCCTCAAGCTACACCATCTTAATTACTATACTTTGTAATGTTGTTGTTGCTCAGTTGCTCAGTTGTGTCTGACTCTTTGTGACCCCATGGACTGCAGCATGCCAGACTTCCCTGTCTATCACCAACTCTCTCTGTCATTATCTGAGGTTGTTGATATTTCTCCCAGCCTTCTTGATTCCAGCTTGTGAGTCATCCAGCCCAGCATTTTGCATAATATACTCTGCATATTGAAGAAGGGAATGGCAACCCACTCCAGTATTCTTATCTGGAGAATCCCATGGACAGAGGAGCCTGGCATGCTACAGTCCACAGAATTCTCCAGCTCAGAATACTAGAGTGGGTAGCTGTTTCTTTCTCAAGGGGATCTTCCCAACCCAGGGATCAAACCCAGGTCTTCCACACTGCAGATGGATTCTTTACCAGCTGAGCCACCAGGGAAGCCCAAAAATACTGGAGTGGGCAGCCTATCCCTTCTCCAGCAGATCTTCCTGACCCAGGAATCAAATTGCATTGCAGGAGGATTCTATACTTATATAAAAATAAATTTATATAAAAAGATATTCAAAGCAACATTATTTAGTAAAACAAAAAAACTTTTAATAAGTTTTATTTCCAATACCAGAAGAATGGTTAGATGCTATATGAAAAGGCTCATAAATATTAAAATGATGTTAATGTAACCTATGGGCTTTCCTGGTGGCTCAGTGATAAAGAATCCCCCTGCCAATGTGGGAAATGCAGGTTTGATCCCTGAGTTGGGAAGATCCTTTGGAAAAGGAAAAGGCAACCCACTCCAGTATTCTTGCCTGGGAAATCCCATGGACAGAGGAGCCATGGGGTTGTAAAAGAATAGGACACAACTTAGTGACTAAACAACAGCAATGTAAGCTATATAATATCATAGGAAAATTGTTGAAAATTAGGGCAACCCATTCCAGCATTGTTGCCTGGAGAATCCCATGGACAGAGGAGGCTGGTGGGTTACAGTCCATGGGGTCGCAAAGAGTCAGACACGACTGAGCGAGTAACACAATAACACAAAGTTAAAAGTAGAAAAAATTACATATGTAATATAATTACAGGTCTGTTGACAAAAACCTATGCTTAAAAACTCTGGAACAGTGCTGTCTAATAAAACTTTTATTGACCATAAAAGTTTTCTATAACTGCCTTGAAATATGGTTGCCATTAGTCACCACAGTTATTTAAAACTTGAAATTTAGCTAGTGTGACTGAAAAATTAAAATTAAATTTTATTTTATTTTAATTCCTTTAAACTTGGATAGCCGTGTGAAATATTTGTTACCACACTGGGTGGTGCAGATCTAGATAATATTGAAATATTAATCATGACTTTGGGAATGAAGCTGAGACTTCTGGTGGTTTTCTACCATTGATTTTGGGTTTCTAAAGGGTTTCAAATGTTCCTCACTATACAGTGTTCACATTTTAAAGTAAAAAGGCTTTAACCAAAATAGCCCCTCATAAGACACATGTAAGGTATTGTTATAAAGTCTGTGTGCGTGCGTGCTAAATCACATTAGTCTTGTCTGACTCTTTGTGACCCTATGGACTGTAGCCACCAGGCTCCTTTGTCCATGGGATTCTCTAGGCAAGAATACTGGAATGGGTGGCCACGTACTACTTCAGGGAACTTCCCAACCCAAGGATCGAACCTGTATCTCCCACAGTTCCTACATTGCAGATGGATTATTTTTTTTACCACTGAGCCACCAAGGAAGCCCATTATTCTAAAGCAGAAGTTAAAAGGCCAAGTCTGTAGTTAGATAGTTAAACATGTCCTGTAACCAAGCCACCACCTTCATCGAGACAGCTTTTATAATTTTAGGTAAAACTGGTTTTTAAAGAGTAGCAAATAAAAAAATTACAAGCTAATTACCTTTCCACATGCTATCCTAGAATCACAGCAAACAATGGATATATTTCTTTTGTTCAGTTGATAATCAGTTAGTTCTTCCTTAACTGACTCTCCTTCTGGAATATCCACGGAAAATTGATAAGAAATTGTTTTATAGTGTTTTGCATCTAATGGGACAAGAATCACATACAAATACATATATGTTTAAAACTTTCCAAAATCTCTCTTCTAAAATGAAATTTCAAACTCTATTACAAATGCACTGATTCACTGGACACTTTTTTCCATTGGACATTTTTTTTTAATGAAAGAAGAATGAGGAGTTTCATTAAATTAAATTGAGGGGCCCTGTTTTGTTAAAAAAATGAGAGCATTCTCATTTTGTTGGAAGAACAAAAATGATGATTTTCATTATGTGGAATTTTTTGGCCATAGGTTTAGTATGAAAGAGCTGAATCTTAAGGAACTTTATACTAGGGGTTGAGTTGGAAAAAAAATGTTCTCAAAGTATCTTTTCAATAGCTCTGAGTTTCAGAGGAGACTGATGCTCAGAAATATTAAAAATAAAATTTAACTCCAATGTGCAGCCTATAAGGAGAAAAGCAAAAATATAACTCTAGAACTTCTGATTCTAAAATTGATGCCCCTTCAGTTGTATTAGTACTGCAGCTATACTGGCCAGCTGACCAGTGGGGCCCATCCATAAGAAAGGAATTTGATTTATTTTTGACAGACTTTCCATATCCTAGCTTGAAACAAAATGGAATGTATGTTTTACTAAAAGAGAGACAATGAACTCAAAAGCTCCTTCTAGCTCTCTGTAAAATGCTCTATGTGCTAAGTCACTTCAGTCATGTCCGACTCTTTGCAACCCTATGGACTGTAGCCCACCAGGCTCCTCTGTCCATGGGTATTCTCCAGGCAAGAATACTGGAGTGGGTTTCCATTTCATCCTCCAGGGGATCTTCTGAATGCAAGGGTTGAACCTACATCTCTTATGTCTCCCGCATTGGCCGGCGGGTTATTTACCATTAGTGCTACCTGGGAAGCTCCCAAGCGCTCTCTGGTGGTGGTGATTTACTCACTAAGTCCTGTACGACTCTTGCGACCCCATGGACAGTAGCCTGCCAGTCTCCTCAGTCCATGGGATTCTCTAGGCAAGAATACTAGAGTGGGTTGCCATTTCCTTCTTCAGGTGATCTTCCCGACCAAGGAATTGAACCTGGGTCTCCTGAATTGCAGGCAGATTCTTTACCGACTGAGCTACGAGGGAAGCCAGTCGAAGTCAGTGCTCTATGCTGTTGCTGCTGCTAAGTCGCTTCAGTCATGTCTGACTCTGTGCGAACCCATAGACCCAGACTCTGTGCGGCAGCCTACCAGGCTCCCCCATCCCTGGGATTCTCCAGGCAAGAACACTGGAGTGGGTTGCCATTTCCTTCTCCAATACATAAAAGAGAAAAGTGAAAGTGGAGTTGCTCATTCATGTCTGACTCTTCGTGACCCCATGGACTGCAGCCCACCAGGCTCCTCCGTCCATGGGATTCTCCAGGCAAGAGTACTGGAGTGGGATGCCGTCACCTTCTCTGCAGTGCTCTATAGATGCTGCTAAATTATTTCAGTCAATAACAGCAGTGAACTGAAGACTCAAAACTTCAAAAGCTAGGTGATAGAAAAGTGGGGTTTTCTGACTTTTAGCCATTTTGACTGAGGCATTGACCAAAATGAAAATTTTTAATATTATTTTTAAAATACATCAGTTTTTGCCCTTGGTCAAACACATGAGCTCTCTGATGTATAACTGATCTATAACATCAGCTTTGAGGAACTTACCTTCTTCAGAGAAAGCAGGCTGTTCTTTTGTTAATATTTCATAGTGTTTGGCCATTTGTCGCTCTTGTTTTCTACAAAATTAAAAACATGATGCACAAGTCTGAAATGTGTTCCAAGTTTAAAACAGTATACTATAGTGTGGTGGGAGAGGAGGAGGTGGTGGTGAATCACTTATAGATGACTCCAAAGCAGGACCCAGCGCCTAAATTCCAGGGGGATAATGGTCATTCATGACCCAGAAGGAAAGACCTGAGACATGGAATCAGGGGTTGTAGCCTTTCAGTGTGAGTCAGCAGGCCCTGAGAAAGCGGAACACCTGCCACCAGGCCTTCATTCGACTGCAGCCACTCCAACCACTGCCTCTGGTGAACCTAGAGGAAACTCTGAGAATGAAGGATTACAGGCCCCAGTTAGCTAAGGGCTATACGAAATGCAAGCCAGCCACTTGCCTTTTCCCGCCCCTACCCCGACAACCTCACATGTATTTAATTGGATAAAGCCTTCTCTAACTGCAAGATGCCCTGTGACCTGCAACCAGAGGATTATACATTCTGAAAAAGACATTATTCAAAGGACTATCTCCAACCTGGACAGAAGGACCCTTATCGGATGACACAGATTTACATCAAGATAAAGATGATGTGCAGAGAAAAACCCATGCCCCCAAAGAGATTACAGCCACTCCTCCAAACAGATCCAGCAGGAATAACCACAAAAGTCACCCCAGAGCCCCTTATAGAACAGGGCGAGAACTCCATGACCCCACCGAAGTTGGGTCTACGAGTCCCGTGTAAGCATTATAGAAGTTACAGAAGACTGACCATCTGTCCCTCATCAGTCCAGTATAGATTTCTTGGGGTTCATGTCTCAAGGAAAATTTGAAGTAGGAGATAGATGGTTCTCTGGACTGAACAGCTGGTGATTTTCAAACAGAGCAAAACTGAAGTTTGTCCTCAGCCAGACAAGAATGACACGTATTTCCCTTCCTCCATTGATATGGAGGGAATAAACTAATGGGGGAATTTGTAGCAGTGAAAAGGAAAAAAGAGGAATGAGTTTTTCTTTTTCACTTCTCTGAGAACAAAGAAGATAAAGAGAGCAGTGAGCAGGCCTGTACACTCCTAGTTTATTTTACTTTAACTGCTCCTAATTCTGCACATCTGTAAGTTTGCTTTTCTGCCCCCTAACTCTGCAGGAGCTACACTTCACTTGACTCTATGCTAGATGCATCCCCTATCCAGTGTCTACCTTTACAACAGCCTTTCCCTTGTAGTTACATGTCAGAAAGAAGGCCTCAGAGCCTCCAAACTGCCAGATGCAGTTACTGGGTTACTGAGACCAGTTTATGACTGTCTTTGAAACAAAGCAAAAGGAAGAAATCTAGATCTCATCGCGTTTGTTTCCTCATCACCAACTCCTGACTGCGAGCACTTGCCTTAGGCGCACAGTTCGTGAGGCAGGAGCATAAGGTGTTCCCCTCTCTGCCAGCTGAGAATAAAAGCCACCATTCTATTTCTTTCAACAAAAGAAGTATACTATAATTTTTTACTGTTTACATGCCATTCCTTATTCTTTGTATCTGTTATTACTTGTGAACCAAGTCATTTAATCAGTGCATGCGTGTTTCTGCTGTACTTAGTGATCAAATTTCTCTAATATATTAATAGGAATTCCCAATTTCCCCGAGAATTTGGGATGGGTAAATTTTCTGCTCTAAAAGTCAGTGAGCTCACTGAGTTTCTGACACCTTCTGACACTCATAACGTCCACCAGGAACTGCATGAGGTTTGCTTTAACCAACTTTTGTTTCTTCACTGGGAATGCATCTACAAAACTATCTGCTTTGAAAAAAATGAGGTTTGTTTTTACAAAAGGCTTTCTAGGGCTTCCCTGGTGGTCCAGTGGTTGACAATCCACCTGCCAATGCAGGGGACATGAGTTCGATCCCTGGTCTGGGAAGATCCCACATGCCACTAAGCCTCAGACCACAACTACGGAGCCCACAGGACATAGTAACTGAAGTGCTTGCACCATCGAGCCCGCACTGTGCAGCAAGAGAAGCCGCCACAAACAGAAGCCTATGCACCACAGCGGGACAGCAGCGTCCGCTTGCTACAACTAGAGAAAGCCTGCGTGTAGCAACAAAGACCCAGTACAGGCAAAAATAAATAAGTAAATAAATCTTAAAAAAAAAAGGCTTTCTAATTAAGTGGGCCTATCTGAGTTCCAATATCAAAGGCTCACTGTTACCTCCGCAAAGCTTTTTCTTTTGCTTTGAGTCTGTCAACTTCACTGCCGTGGGCGGCATGAGGATTAATACTGATTAATTCAGCTTTAGAGCTCTGGATTTTTTGGTTTTCTTCACGGATGTAGTCGACCAGATTTTGGAAATAACCACAACAGGACGTCTGAAAAACAAAAACGTTATTTTCTTCTGCTCAGCCCTAGATGGAGGTAATTACAGGAGGGGAAAAAAATAAAACCCAAAATGGCTAATGGGGTTTTGGATAACAATCTATCATATTTTTTTAGGGAGGGGGGCTAACAGCTTTATTGAGGTATAATTCCCATATCATACAATTCACCCATTTCAAGTGTACAATTCAATAATTTTTAGTATATTCACAGAAGTGTGCAGCGATCACAACAATCAATTTTCGAACATGAAACCTGTACTCAGTAACAGTTACTCCTTCTCCTCCTCCCCACATGGCTGCCACTAATCTATCTGCTGTCTCTGTAGATTTGCCTGTTCTGTATGTTAATATAAATGGAATGTGGTGCTTTGTAACTGGCTTTTTTTACCTAGTGCAATATTTTCATTTATGTTGAAGCATGTTTAAATGCTTCATGTCTTTTTATGGCTGCATAAGATTCCATGGTATGGGAGGAGGAACAAGATGGCAGAGGAGTAGGTGGACATGGAATACATCTCTCTCCACGGATACACCTTTAGACACAGAAGTGCATGCAGAACACCAGCTGAGAGCTGACAGGAGTACCTGACCAGCGGAAAAGAATATATAGAGCCATGCAAAACTCAGTAGGACGAAGAAACTAGGGGGAAAAACAGGAATGTTAGTAGGATGGACCTGCCCTTGGCGGGTGGGGGAACGGAAGGAGGGGTCCAATCCCCACAGCGGGGCAATTGTCTGAGTCAAAGGAGAAATATAAAGGCCGAGAGTGAAACAGCTGATCTGTGGCAGCCTAAATGGAATGAGAATCAGACAGTTCTTGCTGCAGCCATACGTACCCCGGACAAGGCCACAGGTCCCCTAGAAGGCGCAACAGCTGGGAGCTGGAGTTTAGGGATTGTGGAGCAATCCCAGGGCAAGGGCTGCTGTTGACTGTGGAGAGACAGATTGAGGGGATGTGAGGGAGGAGATTGTGATGGGAAATGCCTGTGGAGGAAAGCCGGGCAGTCATGGAAGCAAGGCGATACTGCTGAGTCATGTGTGGGGGTGTAGCCATCACCATAGCCTCTCTCTCCCGACATGCCAGCATCGGCAGCTGAACATAGAGAGGCTGGCCCATCAAACGCCTCACCACTGAACTACAGAGTAGGACCCCAGCCGGGGGGGCCCCCTATGTGCCTGACATGCCTAACAATAGAGAAGGACCCCAGGCAAGGGAACCCTCTAAGTGCCTGAACAGGCAGAGCTACAGAGAAAGACTGCCCAAAGAGGCCTTCTGATTGCCAGCTATAAGAGGCTTGAAAAAAGACTGTAAGGGCCATAACTCCTGCAGTGGAGGCAGTCCGTGTCCCTGCACACTTGGTGCTGCCAGGGCCCCTGCAAGCCAAAAAGATGCACCACTTTCGTGCTCAACCCTCACTGCGGCAGAGCTGCCACAGGCCAAAAAGGTCTTGCATCTATGCATGCAGGGTCACATTGGTCATGTCCAATTCTTTCAACCCTGTGGACTGTGGCCTGCCAGGCTTCTCTGTCAGGGGGGTTCTCCAGGCGAGAATACTGGAGTGTATTGGCCAATACTGGTTGCCATACCCTTCTAGAGCCCTATATTTCCTGCTGCCCTAATCACCAACTCCTCTGAGTACCTGGTGCTGCCAGAAGCCCTGGGACCCAAGCAGCACCACCTCCACACCTGGCCCTCAATGGGGCAGACCCAAATCCTCCAGGGCAGTCTCAGGTGCAAACCCCAGGGGATGACCCACACATTTGAAAATAAAAGCACAACTGGAACCCAGAGGCAGTGTGGCTAAGGAAGAAGACCCAAAACCTTCCCACCAACTGTACAAGCTGCAGATTAAATCCACGTGACCAACTAGGCAGACTCTCTGTCTATGGAATATATAAAAGGACATTGAGAGCTCCCCCAAAAGAAAACACACTAGTTCTGATAGCTGTGGACATTGGAGGCAAGAACACACAAGAGTAGGAGCAGATTAGAATCTGAGCTGCCCCCACAGCAGGTCCAATGACCAGCACAGTGTTGGAGGGCATGCTAAGGAGGTGAAGTAAAGTAGACTGTGACTCCCAGCAAAGGAAAGGACTCTGACAGCAGTGACTCAAGAAAAACATTTATTATTCTTATGTTTTGACTTGTTTTACAGATTCTTTTGGATTCTTTTTTTTTCTCCCCACCCCACTTCTGTTGTAGTTGTCAATTTTATTGGCACTATGAAATCTAATTAAGCTTTTAGTTTTCTCATCACATTTTTTACTGTTGTTATAAACCTCTGTGTTTTTGTGGGTTTTTGCTGTTCTGGGGAGTTTTCCTTTTTTTTCTTCTTCTTCCCTTTTTTTCTTTTTTAATTTTAATTTTCTTAAACCTGTTATTATTTTTTTCTACATTTATTCCTTTGTTTGCTTTTCCTACTGTTCTTTTCCCCTTGCAGTTAATCTTTAATGTATATAAATCTTCTTTACTTACCTCTATTTATCTTTGCATATCTATTATTTTTTTCTTTCCTTACTCTCAACATATTTGTTAGTTTTGTTTTCATTGCTTTATTCCTAACTTGGCACCTTGATTTAGTTATGTTTTGCAGTTTGTGCTTTAGTTTTGCTGTTAACTGGTAGATATAAATCTTGGTTTCCTTTGTTCACCAGATCAATCTATTGTACTTTACTTTTGTTGGACTGTTTTGATTTTGCTTATGGGTGTATATTCCATTATTTTAATTATTATTTGCCTGATTTTGTAACTGCCATTTGTCTGGGGTTCATCTTTGGTTTCTCGTTTTGGGGTATTTGTTTTCATCCCACTTAATGCCACAACAAACCACTTGTGAAATCTTTGTTCCTGACCAGAGATCAAGTCCTGAGCCTTTGGAGAGGGAGCACTGACTCCAAGACCCTAGACTACCAGAGAACTAACCCTAAGGAATATCAAATAGTGAGAACTCACACAAAGGAAACCACTTGAATACAAGACCTGGCATCACCCAACCACCAATAGCACCCTGTGCAGGACACCTCATCTAAGCAACAAACAAAACAAAAATTCATCAGCAGACAGGATTAGCACCTCACTCAGCCTTACCCAGCAAAGGGAAAAACAAAGAAGCAAACAAAAAACTCAGCACAAATCTCACCCTATACAAAGCTTACACAGGCCACTGGACCAACCTTAGGAGGGCAGAAACCAAAAGAAAGAAAGAATTCAGGCTTGAAGCCTGGGAAAAGGAGACCTCAAACACAATAAGTTAAAAAAAAAATAATGAAAAGGCAGAGAAATACTACACAGATGACGGAACAAACTAGAAAACACAGAAGTCCAAATAAATGAAGAGGAAATAGGCAAACTACCTGAAAAATAATTCAGAATAACAGTAGTAAAGATGATCAAAAACCTTGAAAACAAAATGGAGAAAATGTAAGAATCAATTAACGATCTAGAAGAATGAAAGAATAAACATACAGAGACAAACAACACAATTACTGAAGTTAAAAATACTCTAGAAGGAATCAATAGGAGAATATCTGAAGCAGAAGAACAAATCAGAGAGCTGGAAGATAAAATGGTGAAAATAACTTCTGAAGAGCCGAATAAAGTAAAAAGAATGAAAATAGCTCAGGACAGTCTCAGAGACCTCTGGGACCATATCAAATGCCCCAACATTCAAATTATAGGGGTTCCAGAAGAATAAGAGAAAATGAAAGAGAAAAAGAAAAATTTTGAAGAGATTATAGTTGAAAATTTCCCCAACTGGAAAAGGAAATAGTCAATCAAGTCCAAGAGGCACAAAGAGTCCCATATAGGATAAACCCAAGGAGAAACATACCAAGACACATACTAATCAAACTAACAAAGACTAAACACAAAGAAAGAATGTTAAAAGCATCAAGGGAGAAGCAACAAGTAACATACAAGGGAAACCCCATATGCTTAACAGCTGATCTTTCAGCAGAAACTCTGCAGGCCAGAAGGGAATGGCAGGATATATTTAAAGTACTGAAAGGGAAAAATCTACAACCAAGATTACTTTACCTGGCAAGGATCTCATTCAAAATTGATGGAGAAATCAAAAGCTTTTCAGACAAGCAAAAGTTAAGAGAATTCAGTACCACCAAACCAGCTTTACAACAGTGTTAAAGGGACTTATATAGTCAAGAAATACAAGAGAAGAAAAAATATCTACAAAATCAACCCCAAACAATTAAGAAAATGGCAATAGGAACATACACATCAACAATTACTTTAAATGTAAATGGACAGACTGGTTGAATGGATAATAAAACAAGACCCATATTTATGCTGTCTAAAGAAACCCACTTCAGACCTCAAGACTCATATAGACTGAAAGTGAGAGGATGGAAAAATATATTCCATGCAAATGGGAAGCAAAAGAAAGCTGGAGCAGCAATCCTCATATCAGACAAAATAGACGTTAAAATAAAGAAGATTACAAGAGATAAGGAAGGTCATTACATAATGATCAAGGTATCAATCCAAGAGGAAGACATAACAATTGTAAATATCTATGCACCCAACATAGGAGCACCTCAATACATAAGACAAACACTAAAAGACATAAAAGGAGAAATTGACAGTAACACAATAATAGTAGGAGACTTTAACAACCCACTCACACCAATGGACAGATCATCAACACAGAAAATTAATAAGGAAACAAATCTTAAATAATACATTAGATGAAATGGATCTCATTGATATCTTCAGGACATTCCATCCAAATGCAGAAGAATACACCTTCTTCACAAGTGTACATGGAACATTCTCTAGGATAGACAACATCTTGGGTTACAAATCAAACCTCAGTAAATTTAAGAAAACTGAAATTGTATCATGCATCTTCTCTGACCACAGTGCTATTAGACTAGATATCAATTACAAGAAAAGAACTGTAAAAAACACAAACACATGGAGATTAAACAACACATTTCTAAATAAACAACATGTTACTGAAGAAATCAAAAGGGAAATCAAAAAATTTCTAGAAACAAATGACAATGAAAACTTAACAACTCAAAACCTATGGGATGCAGCAAAAGCAGTTCTAAGAGGGAAGTTTGTAGCAATACAATCCTACCTTAAGAAACAAGAAAAACATCGAATAGACAAAACCTAACTTTACATCTAAAACAACTGGAAAAAGAAGAACAAAAAATCTCAAAATTAGTTGAAGGAAAGAAATCATAAATATCAGAGCAGAAATAAGTGGAAAAGAAATGAAAGAAACAATAGTAAAGATTAATAAAACTAAAAGGTGGTTCTTTGAGAAGATAAACAAAATTGACAAACCTTTAGCCAAACTCATAAAGAAAAAAAGAAGAATCAAATCAACAAAATTAGAAATGAGAAAGGAGAGGTTACAACAGACAGAAATACAAATGCAGAAATACAAAGGATTATAAGAGACTACTATGAACAACTATATGGCAATAAAATGGATAACCTGGAAGAAATGGACAGATGCCTAGTAAAGTTCAATCTTCCAAGACTGAATAAGGAAGAAACAGAAATTATGAAAAACCAAATCACAAGCACTGAAATTGATGCTGTGATTAAAAAATCTCTCAAAAAACAAAAGCCCAGGACCAGATGGCTTCACAGGAGAATTCTATCAAACATTTAAAGAGCTAGTGCTATCCTTCTAAAACTCTTTCAAAAATTGCAGAGAAAGGAACACTTCCAAACTCATTCTATGGGGCCACCATCACCCTCATACCAAAACCAGACAAAGACAACACACAAAAAGAAAACCACAGGCCAATATCCCTGGGGAACATAGATGCAAAAATCCTAACAAAATTTTAGCAAACAGAATTCAGCAACACATCAAAAAGCTCATACACCATGATCAAGTTGTGTTTCTTCCATGGATGCAAGGATTCTTCAATACAAGCAAATCAATCAATGTGATACATGATATTAACAAATCAAAAGATAAAAACCATATGATAATCTCAGTAGATGCAGAAAAAGCCTTTGACAAAATTCAGCACCCATTTATAATGAAAACTCTTCAAAAAATGGGCATCAAAGGAACCTACTTCAACATAGTAAAGGCCATATATGATAAGCCTACAGCAAACATTATTCTCAATGGTAAAAAACAGAAAGCATTCCCCCTAAGATCAGGAACAAGACAAGGGTATCCATTTTCACCATTATTATTCAACATAGTTCTAGAAGTCCTAGCTACAGCAATCAGAAAAGAAAAAGAAGTAAAAGGAATCCAGATTGGAAAAGAAGAAGTCTATTTGCAGATGACATGATGCTGTACATAGAAAACCCTAAAGATAGTATAAGGAAATTACTACAGCTAATCAGTGAATTTAGCAAAGTTTCAGGATACAAAATCAATACACAGAAGTCACTTGCATTTCTATATACTAACAATGAAAAATCAGAGAGAAATTAAGGAATCAATCCCATTCACCATTGCAACAAAAAGAATTAAATATCTAGGAATAAACTTACCTAAGGAGACAAAAGAACTATACACAGAAAATTATAAGATACTGATGAAAGAAATCAAAGATGACAAAAACAGATGGAGAGATATTCCATATTCCTGGGTAGGAAGAATCAATATTGTGAAAATAACTATACTACCAAACACAATCTACAGATTCAATGCCATCCCTATCAAATTACCAATGGCATTTTTCACAGAACTAGAGCAAAAATTTTCACAATTCATATGGAAACACAAAAGACCCTGAATAGCCAAAGCAGTCTTGAGAAAGAAGCGTGGAGCCAGAGGAATCAACCTTCCTGACTTCAGATTATACTACAAAGCTACAGTCATCAATACAGTACCATACTAGCACAAAAACAGAAATATAGACCAATGGAACAAGATAGAAAGCCCAGAAAAAAACCATGAACCTATGGGTACTTTATTTTTAACAAAGGAGTCAAGAATATACAATGGGGCAAAGACAGCCTCTTCAATAAATGGTGCTGGGAAAACTGGACAGCTACATGTAAAAGAATGAAATTAGAACACTTCCTAACACCATATGCAAAGATAAACTCAAAATGGATTAAAGACCTAAACATAAGACCAGAAACTATAAAACCCTTAGAGGAAAACATAGGCAGAACACTCAGTGACATATATCAAAGCAAGATCCTCTATGACCCACCTCCTAGAGTAATGGAAATGAAAACAAAAACAAACAAGTGGAACCTGATTAAACTTAAAAGCTTTTGCACAGCAAAGGAAACTATAAGCAAGGTGAAAAGACAACCCTCAGAATGGGAGAAAATGATAGCAAATGATATAACTGACAAAGGATTAATTTCCAAAATATACAAGCAGCTCATACGACTCAATAACAGAAAAACAACTCAATCAAAAACTGGGGAAAAAACCTAAACAGACATTTCTCCAAAGAAGACACACAGATGGCTAACAAACACATGAAAAGATGCTCAACATTGCTCATTATTAAAGAAATGCAAATCAAAACTACAATGAGATATCAACTCACACTGGTCAGAATGACCCTCATCAAAAAGTCTGCAAACAATAAATGCTGGAGAGGGTGTGGAGAAAAGCAAACGCTCTTGCACTGTTGGTGGGAATGTAAACTGATACAGCCACTATGGAAGGCGGTATGGAGATTCCTTAAAAACTAGAAATAAAACCACCATATGACCCAGCAATTCCACTCCTAGGCATATACCCTGAGGAAAACAAAATTGAAAGAGACACATGTATCCCATTGTTCATTACAGCACTATTTACAATAGCTAGAACATGGAAGCAACCTAGATGTCCATCGATAGAGAATGGATAAAGAAGTTTTGGTACATATACACAATAGAATATTATTCAGCCATAAGAAGGAACAACTTTGAGTCAGTTCTAATGAGGTGGATGAACCTAGAGCCTATTATACAGAGATAAGTCAAAAAGAGAAAGATAAATATTATATTCTAACATATACATATGCAATTTAGATCTAGAAAAATGGTACTGAAGAATTTATTTACAAGGCAGCAATGGAGAAACAGACATAGAGAATAGACTTATGGACATGGGGAGAGGAGAGGAGACTAGAGGGTGAGATGTATGGAAAGAGTAACATGGAAACTTATATTACTATATGTAAAATAGATAGCCAATGGGAATTTGCTATATGGCTCAGGACACTCAAACAGGGGCTCTATATCAATCTAGAGGGATGGGATGGGGAGGGAGATGGAAGGGAGGTTCAAAAGGGAGGGGATATATGTACACCTATGGCTTATTCATGTTGAGGTTTGACAGAAAACAACAAAATTCTGTAAAGCAAAGATCCTTCAATTAAAAAATAAACAAATTTTAAAAATAAAATAAAATTAATGATCTGGGGAAAAAAAGATTTCATAGTCTGGATGCTCCATGTTTCTTTACACTATCTTGATGAGCATCTGGGTTGTTTTCACGTTCTAGCTGTTATGAATTATGCTGCTGTGAACATTTATATGTGTTTCTGGGTAGACATATGTTGTTAGTTTTAATGGGTATATACCTAGGAATGGAATTATTTGTTGGGTTATATGGTATCTGTATGTTTAACTTTTTGAGGAACTTGTCCAAGGTGGTGGCATCATTTTATATTTCCCTTCAGCAATGTTTGAGAATTCCAGTTTCCCTACACCCTTGCCAACAGTTGTTATTATCTGTCTTTTGGGTTATAGCCATTCAAGGGGGGTGAAATGGTATCCCACTGTGGTTATGATTTGCATTGCCCCAAGAGCTAACACAGAACCCTTTTAAGAATGGCAATTCATGGAATTCCCTGGCAATCTCGTGGTTAGAATTCCAGTGTTTTCACTGCTGGGGGCCCAGGTTCAATCCCTGTTCAGGGAACTAGGGTCCTTCAAGCCATGCAGTGTGGCAAAAAAAAAAAAAAAAAAGGTGGGGGGCGATGTAGTGGGAAGATGCAGAAGAACATGCTGCTTATGTTTAAAATAATGTCTAAAAATAACACTATTTCCTCGGTAGACCTGCTCTAGAACTTACATGTTCTGGCAGTTCAGAGCTGCTGTAATCAGAGGAAACATCCACATTGGAGAGAAATGTTCTTAGGTCGCTCCCACAGAATTCACACTTGGGTGATTCCTCCTCCTCTTCTTCCTTCAGAGAGGAGAGAAAAAAATGAAGATATGCCCACATGGAGGCCCAGAGCCTCTCAGAGCAGGAGAAGCCAGAGCCCTGGGCAGGGCCAGCGAATCTACACTTCAAAGAGTGTGGCTGGAAAAGAGATCTGGCCAGTCAGCTGCTGCCACCCCGAACCTAACTAGTGTCAAGGCCTGTCTCAGAAGACCTGAAAGGTCTGCCTGGGATTCAGGTGCAACCAGCCCTGCCCAGAGACCAGTGCAGGGACAGCTCTGTGGAAGGCAGCCCCCAAGGCCTTCCTCAAGCTCAGGCCCATCTCTGGGTGTCAGGGGAAGAAAGCTCAATACAAGCTCTTGTGCTTCAGAAAAAGGAAGGTGCTGTGTTTGCAATGCAAGAGACCTGGTTCGATCCCTGGGTCAGCAATATCCCCTGTAGAAAGGAATGGCCACCCACTCCAGTATTCTTGCCTGGAGAATTCCATGGACAAAGGAACCTGGTGGGCTATAGTCCATGGGGTCGCAAAGAGGTGGATATGACTGTGTGATTAACACTTATGTTTGAAGAAAGAATTTCTTTCTTCAAGAAAGAATTTCCATTACATGACGTATTTAATGTGTCACGATGCATTAGAATTGCTTAGTTCAATGTGCTGCACAAAGTAACAGTGAACACCAACCATGTAGTTGCATCCACAGGGCATTCCTGTCAACTCCTGCACACATACCTGTGCTGCCTTGCCTCACTTGTTGGTGAATCTTATTTTCAGCAAATAAGGCTGTAACTTTAGTGTGCCCCAGAAGAAGTAATCAAGGAGGTTCCAGTCTGGGGAGTGTGCAGCTCTCAGCACAAGTCCAAATTTGGAAATAATCATACTGCCAGTCAGTCCCATACCTCTTTGGCCAAGCAAGGTGGGGTGCATCCTGTCGGAATAACTACGGTGACCTCTCCCTTGCCTATTGAAAGCAGACATTAATTGGTCACTTAACACTATTAAATACAGGTAACGCTCACTGTGCTTCCAGGCTTATGGCCATTGTTATAGATTGAACTGTGTTCCCCCAAAGGCTATGTTAATCCTAACCCCTGGTATCTGTGAATGTGGCCTGACTTAGAACGGGGTCTCTGAAGATGTAATGAAGTCATCAGGGTGGGCAATAAAGCGATATGGTATCCTTGGAGAAGTGGGACGTTTGGACACAGATACACGCTGTGACAGCCACGGCAGAGACTACAGTGCTGCGGCCACAAGCCAAGGAGTGCCGATGGCTGATGCCATCACCAGAAGCTCGGAAGAGGCAAGAAGGGACTCTCCCAGGCTGGACTTGTTGACACCTTGATTTTGGACTTTTTAGCCTTCAGAACTGTGAGACAATACTTTTCTGTTGCCATAAGCCACCTAGTTTCTGGTATTTTGTTACAGAAGCCCTAGGAAATAAACACAGCCACCCTAAGTGCTATTCCAAGTAAGTGAGCTCTTAGCGTGCGTTTTTTGTTTTTTTTTTTTTGAAGTAAGTTCACTGTTTGGAATTCCCTGGCAGTCCAGTTGTTAAGACTTAGCCTTCTAACGTGGAGAGTGTGGATTTCAGCCCTGGTTAGGAAACTAAGATCCCACATGCTTCTTGGCCAAAAAACAAAAATATAAAACAGAAACAATTCTGTAACAAATTCAATAACAACTTTAAAAATGGTCCACATCAAAAAAAAAAATCTTAAAAAAAGTATGCTCAATATCTTTTGTGTAAATCATCATGTGCCTTTTTATATCATTTATGACAGAAATTAAAAAAAATGTAAATGAAAATTACCTTGAACTTAATGCCTAAATTGGAACTCTCTTGTTTGAATGTCAGAATAGATGGTGGCCCAATGCTGGGTAATGTTCTCAGAGAGGGCTCAAAGAGTGTTATGAAGTCTTCCTTAAACTAAATTTTAAAAAAGAGAGAAAGAAAAAAATGGAAGATTGAATAAGTGATTTTTACCATGAGTATGGTGTACTAGTTGGGTTGATAAACATCTCTTACCTCCAGTTCACATAAAATACTTAGTTTTGGTTCTTCTGGGTCAATTATCCATTTTGCTGAAGAAAAAAAGGGATAGATTTAGAAGGAAAGTTTAAAACTTTTATGCAGTGTAGTTTGAAAACCATTTTCTGTAAAGTCCTAGCCCATCACACACACACACACACACACACACACAGAGTCTAAATGCCCTGAAACCCTACCTTCACCATCTTCTTGCATATATTCTTTTTTTACTGGAATATAATTGCTTTACAATGTTGTGTTAGTTTCTGCTGTATTCTTAGGGGAGCTCTTTTCTAAAAGGGTTGGACGCCATCCAAGTTAAGGCAGGCTCCCTAAGGGCAGTTTGTCTTTGTCGGAAGGAGGGGTTGATGCCAAACATCCAGTTACCTCTTAACTTAGATGCTAGATTTTCAGGTTCATCTTCCTTCTTTACAGAGGCCACTTCCTTCCCTGAAAAAAGAGTGTACATTCGTCAATCAGTCCTGACAAAGGAGGAAAGACGTCTCATAGAAAAGAAAATATGCCTCTTAGGAAAATAAGTTCCTTTATTGTGTTTATCTTTTAATGTTTTTCCTTTGCCCAAATAACATTTTATCAACAGTAAGTAACAAACAGAGGAGGTGCACCACTAATGAAACACATTAAAAAATGTTTCCTGGAGCTTCCCAGGTGGCACTAGTGGCAAAGAACCCGCCTGCCAATGCAGGAGACATAAAAGATGTTTCTTTGCTGCTTTTGAGTCTCAGAATACTACATGAATGCGTATTTACTTGATTATAATCATGGTTCGCAGACCCTTTTGTGTTCTGCCTTTTAAGCATACCATTCTGTCTAATTTATGACCATCATTCTGCAAAAGAGTATTCAGAGAGAGGAGTGCTGGGCTGGGGTCGAGGAGGAGTACCCCATTCAAAACAGTGAATTAAACCACCATGATAATTCCCTCTGCAGATTCCCGGGCAATACTGGGAATGGGAAAGACAGCCATCAACACACAAGCCACTTGGAGTAAATGTCTAGAAGGCTAAGCAAATGAGATTGGCATGATGAAAAACCAATCAGAACAATCCACAATGGGACAGAGGTAAAGGGGGAGGGTGGGCCCATTTTCCCAGTACAGCCAGAGCTGGTGCTGGAGAAAGAGATGGGTGTCAGAGGATGAGACCCTTCCTCTGTGGTGGTGGTGGTTTAGTCGCTAAGTCGTGTCCGACTCTTGCAACAACATGGACAGTAGCCAGCCAGGCTCCTCTGTCCATGGTATTCTCCAAGCAAGAATACTGGAGTGGGTTGCCATTTCCTTCTCCAACTTCCTATGTGGAAGATCTGAATAATTTTATTTTTTCAAGTGGATCATTTTTTAAAGTCTTCATTGAATTTGTCACAGTATTACTTCTGTTGTTTATGTTCTGGTTTTTTGGTAGTGAGACATGTGGGATCTTAACTCCCTGACTAGGGATCAAACCCATATTCCCTGCATTGGAAGGTGAAGTTTTAGCCCCTGGACTTTCAGGGAAGCCCCTGAACAATTTAAAAATAAGTTTTAGGCATTTTGCCCAACAGAAATGCCAGCACAGATATTTTTTTTTAAAAAGAGTGAACAAAGGTTTTCATTAAGGTATATTTTGTTATAGTGAAGAGGTCAAAACACCAAACCAAACCAAATCAAATGACCTTGAAACATCTAACAATCAGATGTATTACATAAGTCACAGTAACTGTAGGTATACAAAGGAATGCTATACAGTCATTTCAAGAAAGTAGATCAGTTGTTCCTGATATAGGAAGGTAAAAAAATTTTTTTAATTAAAAAAAGATAAAACTGCTGCTAATCACAGGAAATATAATTGTCTGGTAGACTTTTAACTGATAAACTATTAGAATTAGAAAGTTCAGCAAGAGAATCAGATACAAGATTAATACAATCAATAATTTTCCTCAGTTCAGTTCAGTTGCTCAGTCGTGTTCAACTCTTTGTGACCCCATGGACTGCAGCACACCAGGCCTCCCTGTCCATCACCAACTCCTGGAGTTTACTCAAACTCATGCACATTGAGCCAGTGACGCCATCCGACCATCTCATCCTCTGTCGTCCCCTTCTCCTCCCGCCTTCAATCTTTCCCAGCATCAGGGTCTTTTCAAACGAGTCTATACATGGACAATAACCAATCAGAAAATATAATAGAAAAAAAATTCCAATTGTTATATCAATAAAAAACTGCAAAACACCTCAGAATAAATTAATTAGAGCTGCAAATAAGTTCTCTATTAAAAGGAACTATAAAAGAAGATATGAAAAAAGTCGAAAATGTACATTAGGCTCCTGTTGTTAAAGTAATCAAACAAGGAAACTATTCGATAAGGTGGCTCTAATAATGCCTTGGTAGCCAACTGTTAGCAAAAGGGAAACCTAAGCCAGAGCCAAGGTTAATGCCTCAAGGTTAAGAACAGCTAACTGCAAACAGCCAACTGGGCTTTCCCAAATAATGCAACCTTAAGCAATAGCCAATCAAATAACTTCCTTGGTTTGCTCTTTCAACTTCTCTATAAAAACCTCTCCAGAGCTCTCCTCTGTGGAATGCTCCTAACCATATCTGGTTTGGTGCTGGCCAATTCCAATCCATATCTGCTCAAATAAACTCTTAAATAAACTCTAAAAAAATGGAAAATGTCTCAGTTTATCTTTTAATGCTGCAAAGCAAGATCAAAGAGTCAACTTGTCAAATTCCACTGAAAAACCTCATCGCAATTACTTGGACTATATAGATTAATTTGGGAATAATTAACAATTTTTCTCCTGCTGCTGCTGCTGCTGCTTAGTCACTTCAGTTGTGTCAGACTCTGTGCGACCCCATAACGGCAGCCCACCAAGCTCCCCTGTCCCTGGGATTCTCCAGGCAAGAACATTGGAGCGGGTTGCCATTTCCTTCTCCAAAGCATGAAAGTGAAAAGTGAAAGGGAAGTCGCTCAGTCATGTCCGACTCTTCACGACCCCATGGACTGCAGCCTACCAGGTCCCTCCGTCCATGGGATTTTCCAGGCAAGAGTACTGGAGTGGGTTGCCATTGCCTTCTCCAACAAGTTTTCTAACAGTAAGTTTAATATTATATTAACATATGATATTAATTCTACACCTGATTTTTATGTTAGATTGTGTCACTCCTCTGGGCAGGCCCTCCAGTGACTTCGGACTTCATTCTCATTGAATAAGATCTGGTCCTCACCATCTCTCTGACCTAGAATTCACTTCCTTCCTCACTCCACTGCAGCCACTCTGGCTGCCTCCATTGTTTTGGAGGGAAGTGCTTGCTCTTCCCTATGCCTGGAACACTCTTTACCCAGAGACCATCATCACTCTCACACTTCGAGGTCTGTACTCAAATACTTCAGTTTCTCAGTGAAGATTTCCCTGAGCACCCTGTGTAAACTTTCACCCATCTGTCCAGCATTTCCCTGGACAGATGCCTGCTCTATTTTTCTCCTTAGCACTTACATCATCTAAGCCATTGTGCATTTACTTGCTTTGTGTATTATTTATGTCACTATCACCATCACCTCCATCTCTCACACTTTAATAGAAGACCACTGAGACAGGGGTTTGTCTGCTTTATTCATTGCTGTGACACTAGAATAGGAAACTGACCTGTGACAGGTACTTGACCTATCACAGGTATGTGCTCTGTAAACATCTGATGAACATATGATCCAACATACAACAAATAATAACGTTTAAAGGAAAGGCTATTCATAATGATGACTTCTGAGGAATATACTGGGTAAGTTAAAAATTTAATGTTCCCATTATATTTTTCTTAATGGTTTGATGTTTAAAAAACAGCATGCATATGTTACTTCTATAATAAAAAATAGAGATATGTATCAAAATATGATGGCAGACTATCTCTTGATGTGAACACAGGTGCTACCATTTACTAGAGACTCAGTGCCAAGGATTTTCAATGTTGAATCTCATTTTGATCTTCATAATGGTCCTATGAGACAAGGATTATTATGGCCAGTAGAGGAAGAAGGAGAGTCAGTGAGGTTAACTGACTTGCCTCATTGTCACAGTGTTGGTTTATGTTGGTGCTGGGGTTTAATTCTACCTCTTCTGGTCGCCTACCCCCAAGCTCTTTCCAGCATGCAGTCCCACCTCCCAGCAAAAGCTTCAGAACCAAACCACTCACTGGGCTTCTCCATGTCAGCCAATTCTTGAAGCCAACTTTCTTCTGTTTGTATTGATACTGGAACTTTTGGATGCAGACTGTGATAGATAGCCCTGAAATTTAGACAAAATGCTTGCTTTCAGTATACCTAGAGAGTTGTTAGCAGTCCTTTGAAATCTGGTACATTTAACAATCAAATAACAAATGTCCCTAGAAGACCCTGATTTCTTTTTTCTTGGAAATACTTTCTTCCATTCTTATGTCTTCAGTAAAGTCTGTGTTAGTGCCGTATCTGTTCTTTGCAAAGTACTCCTTTCTAAATCTTAGAGGCTCCCAATACCATATTATTTCTCTCAGAGAGTAAATTACTACCCCTCTCTCTGTGCATGTGTGTCATTATTGTTGGCGTTGGCAATGATGTTGTGTGTGTTTAAACATTGATTTGAATTTAAATTAGAACATACTGTTCGTTTTAAAGTAGCTGTAAAATAATCCAGTCTTTTTAAAGAGCTGAAGTTAAATGCATTGTAATTAAGCATTCTGTATTCATCCCACAAGTATTGTGGAGCTTAATCAGTCAGTTAACACTGACATAACTGGAAGCAGGAATTTACTGACTAGCTAAAATGACTGTTACGGGTAACAAGTAAATAGTAAATATTGCTTTTCAAGTTCCTTTGCCTCTTTGAGTTTCAGAGTTTTTTGTTTGTTTGTTTTGCTGTAATTTGCTGGCTCTTCTAAAAATATCAGACAAAATGTTCCCAAAGAGTTCAGTCAACTTTAGGACTGTTACTTTTTCACCTTTCTCAGTTCTCTTATGTCTCCACCTTCCTTTTTTGAAGCTTTGTTTCTGGTACATTGTGTGTTTTAATTCTGAAATGACTGTGCTGTCTGGAGAACTGCTCTGCTGAAGCCACTCCATCTGGGGGAGTCCTGTTTGTCTAACTTCCCAGGGAAACAAGTTATGAGACCAGGAGTAAAGGAACACTGAAGAAATTTTAAGACAGGCAAGAACTCAGAAATTTGACTACCCATGAGATCAATACAAAATAATTACCTGAGGAATTTTGTCCAGCAAAAAGGAGAGGAATAAAAAGAAAAAAAGCAAAATGGAAATCAAGAAAGTATGGCCATTAGCCCAATTCAGAAAAATTGAAGACAACTAAAAACAACAAAGGGTTCAGAAGTTCTCCTTTTAGGAGCCAGGTTTTATGGACATAGGATTTCATTTTCTTGTACATGCATACAGTCACAGTATTGGTTTCTTAGCAAGAAATTATGAGTATTGGTTATTGGTTTTCAACTTTTAGAATCAATTTGTACCCAAAGCACTAAGAACTAATAATAATTACAAAACACACAATCACAATAAAACTTAGTAAAGTAATATGGCTCTATATGACTATATTATATATTTTAATAAAATCTGTTAAATAATTTATTGTTTATTGGGAAAGGAAAGGGTAAGAAGAGAGAAGGAAGTGGCAGTTCATTAAGGTGTTAATTTTTTAAAAGAGTTAATAGTCACTAAAACTGATAAATCAAGAAGTAGAGATTTAAATACTTTAAAGTCCTAAAGGTTAGAAAAATTAAAAATAATATAACTACTGAAAATGGAGAGGAGGGAAGTGGTGTGAGTTACATTCCTCAGCTTTCATGATGGGAGGTCAGTAGCTATGTTAAAAATTAATAAATCAAGTGATGAAAATCTGCTATTTAAATTTTACTGGAAACAAAACAAACTGTTAATAGTATGTTAACTCTGGTGAGTGGAAGAGGGAACAGAGAGGGGTACAGAAATCTACAGGTAGATAATAGGCCAGAGATGGGCAAGGACCCTGTCTCTATCTGCTCCAAAGTGTCTAACAGTGTAGATTGAAAATTCAAATATATATATATTAGTTGCAAATGCCCTGGATGATCATACTCTACCTTCCTGACATGTTCATCCCCAAAGTAAACATCATTTTCAAAAAATAATAAGATGAAAACTGAAAACAATTTCTTACCTATCAAAATTCATTTCAGACATGTCTTTCCTAAATGTTTGAAATATTTTAGGAAAACCTGTTGAATAAAACACAAAACAATTTAGCCATTCTATTTGAATCAATGGTTCTTAAAAGATCAATTTTGCCCCCTAGGAGACATTTAGCAATATCTAAAGACATTTTGACAATTTTTGATTGTCACAAAGCCTGGTAGGGGCTAACTGGCAGAGTCAGATGTAGACAGGGATGCTGTTAAACATACCATAATGCCAAGTACAGTCCCTCCTCCTGCCCTCAACACACTCAGCCCCAGGAAAGAGTGATCCAGACCAAAATGAATTCTGGGGGATGGGCGAAATCTACTCTAAGTAACTGCTCTGCCTCCAAGTGGCTGGAGTGGTTTCAGTACAGGAAGTTAGGCACAAATGTGAACTATTTGGGGGGCGGGGAGGAAGGGAGGCAGAGCTGTTTCAGTAGCAGCGCACCCTTAAAGCACTACTCCTTCCTCTTCCTCGTGGTATGAGAGAGAGAGAGAGAGGCAGGAGGACAGGATGAATATGAGAGAGAGGACACGATCACTGAATGCACTCGTACGTGTTACAAAGCGAGCACTCGGTACAGTACTGCCTGTTTCCTGTTTTAGGAGGATGCTTCCCCTTCATTCTAAACTGTGAACCATCACAGCCGCTCAGCCAAGATTTCAGTGTCTCTGATAGAAGGGACTGAGATAGGGGTGTATGGGAAGTGGTGAGTGTATTTGGAAACTGACACCCCGTAGACGAAGGTTCTAGAGTAGTCGGACCAGCTCTCCCCTAGGGATCGGGAAGCCTTAGAAGAAAGGGCTCGGCGTGGGGGCCGAGGTCGGGGGAGCGGTACTTTTTTGGGAGGAGATCCTGGAGGGGGCGCTGTCGCTGGGCACAGACGTCTGGCTCCACCACGACAGGCTCGGCGTCCCGAGCGTCAGCGTTGGGCTCAGGCTGGGGCTGATGACGCTGGCTAAGCGGGGGCGAGGCCAGCCTTCCTCATTGACATCTCCGAAGTCCCCAGACTTCCAGAAGTACTCCTCGCTGAACCTCCCAAATGCCTCCAGCTCCTTCTCCAGGTCCGCCGCCGCCAGCAGCTCTTCCTCCTCCTCTTCCTCCTCCACCACCTCTTCTTCCTCCACGTTCACCTCCTGCTGCTCCTCCTCCTTTTCCTCCTCCTCCTGGCCTTGCTCTTTCTCAGGCTTTCCGAAGCTGCGCTGCGAGGGCATGTTGGCCGTGGCGGGCGGGAAGCAGGATCCCCGCTAGCACAAAGGACACTGGCGGGTCCAGGCCCGGTGGGCGCGCCGCCCTCTTTGCGTCCGTCTCCCTGGGCAACCGCCCGCAGTTCGGCCCGCGAGCCTGGAGATTAAAGTCGCAGGACCCCTCAGCCGGGAGGACTGGCGCTGGGAGGAGAGGGGCCGACGGGGAGGGTAGCCAGGACTCCCGCAGGTTCCTTTGGCATCTGCGTTCTGGACTCCAGCAGGAAATTCTAGCGGCCTGCTGCGAACTGATCCTCCTTTCTAATTTCTCAGCTTATTTGGAGCCAGTCTTTAAAATTTTTTTTAATTAGAAAAAAAAAAAAAAGGAGGTATGGTTGACTTAAAATATTGTATTAATTTCTAGTGTACAACACGATTCGATATTTTTGTAGAACTTACTCCATTTTAATTTATTACAAAATATTGGGAAGCTAGTTTTTGGAGCCAGGGAAGGAGAGTGGCTACTAGCGATGGACACCCATAAAGCCACTTGGTATTGCTGATGCCAGGGTTTGGTTTTGGAGTGGACAGGTGCTTGTCGGAGCTTATGATAATACTTTATTTACAAAAGCTGGCACAGGTCCACCGTGGTAATTTGCTGGTTTGATTTTTTTAAAACACTGCTTTAAATGTGGGCTTCCCAGATGATGCTAGTGGTAAAGAACCTCCTGCCAATGCAAGGGACATAAGAGAGTTTCCATCCCTGGGTGGGGAAGATCCCCTGAAGGAGGTCATGGCAACCCTCTCCAGTATTCTTGTCTGGAGAATCCCATGGACAGAGGAACCTGGCAGGCTATAGTATATAGGGTCACAAAGAGTTGGACACGACTGAAACGACTTAGCATGCACACCTTAAATATTATCTTGATTAGTGAGATTTTTTGATGCCAGTTATATTTTGCCACTGAGGTGAGTGCCTTGCTGTAGTCTGGGGCCTGATTAATGCTTGTTCTATCCATCCATACAGGGGGTGGACAAGGCCTGAGGCATTTGGCCACCAAGGCATCACCTGTGGCCTTGTTTTCAGCTCATTGTACTTTTTACCACCGGGCTGGAAATCAACTCAGGTTTGGTTGCTCATTGCTCCAAACTTAGTGCTCAACAAGCAAGAGTTGGTGGAAAAAGAAAGGTGCTTTGCTTGGGAAGCTGGCAATCTGGGGAGGTGGTGAACTAATGTCCCCCAAACCATCTCCCAATGAGCAGATCAGGGGGCAAGAGCTTTAGAGGAAAGCTTTAAGGATGTGCAGATAGGGGCTGTGCAGAGCAGCACAGTCAGCTCTTGATCACCATCTTGAAACTGGTCATGCTGTGGTTTGGTCTTGATTTTTTTAAGCATAATAATTCTCAGTTTCAGGGTGGTTTGTTGCCATTTTCTTGAAGCCAGCTCCTGGAATTGTGCTAGCCATAGAAGCAGTACTGCTCAGGGTGCGGCAGTTTATATCATGGTTACAGTCTGGTCATTATACTGTTTAGCTTTTTCCCTTTGGTGGTGGTTATAGTGTCTGCAAAATAACTCAGGAATGTGTCTCAGATACCGTTATCTATGTCCTTCAGGGCAGAACTAAAGATTCTGTGACTGCCTTATGGGTGATTTCCTGCTTAAATTGTTACCAGTTCTCTAGGGGCTTCCCTGGTGGCTCAGAGGTTAAAGCGTCTGCCTCCAATGCAGGAGACCTGGGTTCGATCCCTGGGTTGGGAAGATCCCCTGGAGAAGGAAATAGCAATCCACTCCAGTATTCTTGCCTGGAGAATCCCATGGACGGAGAAGCCTAGTAGGTTACAGTCCACGGGGTCGCAAAGAGTCTGACACGACTGAGCAACTTCCCCATAGGCCTAATTGTTTTTGTCACTATATGTCTACATCCTTTCAATCATTAATTCTTGAGCCAGGCTTTTGTGACTCAGGGGAGGCGCCTAGGGGACTAAAGCCTTTTTCTACATACAAATAGGGCACATGGAAGGGCTTTTGTACCTGGGAGAATCCTGTAGGATCCTGCTTGGTTTTGTTAGGGGAAGCACTGACCGAAACTGCCCACCCTGGCCGGGCACCATAGTAACTATTTGCATGAGTTGTTTTATGACAGGAGGTCCTGGTAAGGAACATGGAACTAATAAGCCACCACTAACCAGGAGAGTTCAGAAAAGGTCAAAAAGTGACACCACGTGTCCAGCCACCTCCCAGAATCCTTCTCATTGGCATCCATCTTGGCTGAACAAGGCATGCACCACCAGGAAGGATTCTGAGTCAGAATGATTGGCTAAAGACAACCCAGAAACTAATTCCATCATCATAAAACCCAAGACTGGCAGAGCATTTCTCCTGGGTTCCCTTACCCTGCTGCTCTCTGTGCAGCTGCCCTTTCCCAACAAAATCTCTTGCTTTGTCAGCACATGTGTCTCCTTGGACAATTCATTTCCAAGTGTTAGACTGTTATGCCCGAAGTCCGAGTCCCCAAAACTGAGAGAATAAGACGTCCACAGCAATGCAAAAGCATGAAGGGGTTTTATTTCTAGCTTGAGCTAGGGCTCCCGCCACATCCAACGCAGTGGAGTGGAGCAAGAGCCCCGAGCCCAGATTTACAGCGGTATTTATAGGTTTAGAGCAAAGACAGAGAATTGGCAAGGGCTGATTGGCTGCAGGAGTTTCCTGGTATTTACTAATTGGCTATTGGCTGCAGGGGGATGTCTTTTACGTCCTGATAAACTCAAACCAGGTTATGGGGAGTATGCTGATTAGACAAGTCCTGGCATCTTTGAGGATGACCTCACTGGGCAATGACTCAGCTTTTCCTGTGAGTCATACCTTAGTCCCTGAAGCCTATCATGGCATTTGTTAGGTCCCAACAGACAAGAGCCCACTTCTGGGCACTGGAAGGGGGCCCCTTCCTGCAATAGTTTCATACTTACTAAAATTTGTGTAAAATATTTTTCTACACATAAAGTGTACAGAATAATATAATGGGCATCTGTTTACCTGCTGCTCAGACTGCAAGTTATAACTTCACCGGTACAGTTCAACTTCCTTTTAAAAGCCTGTTAAGACTGACAAGGGTTCCTGGTGGGAAGGATTGTGTTCTTGCTGTTTAACTTTACCTCTAATAAAGGAAGCCAGCTGAGACTCTATGTGGCTGAGGACATTTAGGTGTTGTGAGAAGGGTCTGGACTGACCCTTATGTTAAGTAACCAGGGTTAGGCTTAGAGTCCTCTTCTGTGTTCTCTGCTAAATAACCTTACATCTTTCAGCCTCAGTTTCCCTGGGAGTATATTGGGAATAATAACATTTACCCCTAAGGTGTATGTAGCTTCCCTGGTGGCTCAAATGGTAAAGAATCTGCCTGCAATGCAGGAGACCTGGATTCAGTCCCTGGGTCAGGAAGATACCCTGGAGAAGAGAATGGCTACCTGCTTCAGTATTCTTGCCTGGGAAGTCCCATACAGTCCATGGGGTCACAAAGAGTCAGACACCACTGAGTGACTAAGAAAGATGTATGTGGAGACAATAACTGTGAAATGACTGCCTATAGCTGTAAGGACATTTCAGCCAAAGACCACCAGGAATACATATATAGTTAAATAAGTTGGGTTTATTACTGTTACAGCAAGATGTTTTAGTAAGAGAATGTCAGAAAGAATCTAATACAGGATTTCATGTTTGGTTAGATGATTTGCGAGAGGTCTAAGGAAATGAGCTTTTACTCTGAAGTGGATATTGTCAGAAAGTGAAGTATTCTGCACCAAAGCCCTATTGTATAGCACAGGGAACTATACTCAATATTTTGCAATAACCTATAAAGGAAAAGACTATGAAAAAGAATATATATAACTGTACACTTGAAACTAACACACATTACTTTGTCAACAAAGGTCCATCTAGTCAAGGCTATGGTTTTTCCTGTGGTCATGTATGGATGTGAGAGTTGGACTATAAAGAAAGCTGAGTGCTGAAGAATTGATGCTTTTGAACTGTGGTGTTGGAGAAGACTCTTGAGAGTCCCTTGGACAGCAAGGAGATCCAACCAGTCCATCCTAAAGGAGATCAGTCCTGGGTGTTCATTGGAAGGACTGATGCTGAAGCTGAAACTCCAATCCTTTGGCCACCTGATGTGAAGAGCTGACTCACTTGAAAAGACCCTGATGCTGGAAAAGATTGAGGGCAGGAGGAGAAGGGGACGACAGAGGATGAGCTAGTTGAATGGCATCACCGACTCAATGGACATGGGTTTGGGTGGACTCCAGGAGTTGGTGATGGACAGGGAGGCCTGGCATCCTGTGGTTCATGGGGTCACAAAGAGTCGGACACGACTGAGTGACTGAACTGAACTGAACTCACATGCCAGAAGGAGAGAGGGAACTCTCTAGGCCTCTTTTTTAAGGGCATTAATCCCATTCAGGAGGGCTCTGTCGTTATGACCTAATCATTACCCTAAGGCCCCACCTCCAAGTACCATCACATTGGAAATTAGGTTTCAACAGATGAATTTTAAGGGGACACCAACATTCTAGTTTGTAGCCCCTTGTTTGAGGTTGTTATTCTTCGAGAATCTTTCTATCCAACAGGAGGACTACATGGCCTGGCAGTGAGCACCAGCCTAGCCTAGCTTGCAATAATATGGAGGTCTAGCTGTGAATATCTGGTCAGTTCCCAACAGGGACTTTCAGCCTTGAGTATTCCATCCCAGGGCACTTGTAACAACAGGGCTTTCAAGGGAGTAGAAAGTGAGAAGTTAAATGTCTAGAATCACTAAGCCATATGTAATTTATTTATTTACTTTAAAAATATATAATTTGGTACAATTTCTTAATTTTTTGGCCACTCCATACAGCATGTGACATCTTAGTTTCCTAATCAGGGATCAAACCCATGCTCCCTGCAGTGGAGGCTCAGAGTCCTAACCACTGGACCACCAGGGAAATCCCTAAGCAGTATTTTATGATTGTCAGATCAAACTGATATTTACTAAGGACTGTGAGCCAGCTCTCTATTGCCTTGGCCAGGCAATGAGTAGGAAACCTGTGGTCCCTGCCCTCCCTACCTGCCAGCAGTACCTGAGCATGGGGCAAGAGTTCAGTGAGCTCGCAGGCACAGGAGCAGAACAAGGCAGGAGAGAGGCACAAAACTAACATGCACTTCAGGGAGTCAGAGAGCTGATACACAGACTATTGTTGGAAGAAGTGCTCTTATAGGCTATCGAAGCAGTCAACACAGATGAGAGGACGTTTCTAAGGCTCTGGAAGGAAGGGGGAAATGTGGGTGTTTGGAGAGGAGAGTGAAAAGCATTCAAAAGCATCTCAGGGTACCTAGGGTAGGGAAGGGGGCTAGCAATGGGAAGTGTGGGTGGAGATTCAAGGTACAATCAAGATAAATGGATTAAGAAAACAGCCCAACACTTTTCTGGGTATTTTGATGCCGGAAGGGAACCTAGAAGTCATGAAATTCAGCTGACCATTTCTCCTTAGGGACGTGACCTGTCTGAGGAGAGGCAAGTTGGTTTCCAGGGTCCTCAGAGAGCAGAATGGGAATTAGGATGTGGGTTAAAGTTGGGGCTGGAAGAAAGCCCGAACCAAGGGTAAAAGTGCTTCTTCTGAGCTGCCTGCCTCTAGCAAGGTTCTGTGGCTGGTATAGCATTTTCTTAATTGCATGGAAAAGTAATTTTTTTTAAAGCATCCCTTATTTATAATCTTCATTAAGGCCTTTTTGAAAATCTTCAAAACCTTCTCAGACCTACTCACTGCACAAAGAACGATTTCTTACTTCCTCACGATGGAATCACTTTTTTGTTTTGGCCATTCAGAGGCCAGATGATTCTGGGTCTTTTCAGCATACTGGAATGGGTTGCCATTCCCTTCTCCAGAGGATTTTCCCAAACCAGGGATGGAACCTACGTCTCCTGCACTGAAGGCAGATTCTTTACTGTCTGAGCTACCAGGGATGTGGGGTTCTCCCTTCCTCTATTCCCTGTGCCTCACTGGAGCTGGGGGACTTGGGATTCGAGAACCAGGCACGGCCCTACCTACTTTGTGATTTGGAGCTTAACGGGCTTCAGCTCCCTTATCTGAGATTCCCAATCGGTATACTTGACATGCTATTTTGAGATAAAGTTTATTTTTGTTTTTGTTATGTTATAAATATATATTATAATTTTATTATTGAGAACTGATCTTGTATTGAATGTTTCATTTTTTAAGACCAAATAGTTTTTTAAAAATTGAAGTATAGTTGATTACAATATTGTGTAAATTTCAGGTGTAAAACAAAGGGATTAAGATATATATTTTTCTTTTATAATTTATTTATTTTAATTAGAGGCTAATTACTATACAATATTGCAGTGGTTTTTGCCATACATTGACATGAATCAGCCATGGGTGTACATGTGTTCCCCATCCTGAACCCTCCTCCCATCTCCCTCCACATCCCATCCCTCAGGGTCGTCCCAGTGCAGTGGCCCTGAGCACTCTGTCTCATGCATGGAACCTGGACTGGCAATCTGTTTAGTTAGTTAGTTAGTTAGTTCAGTCGCTCAGTCGTGTCCGACTCTTTGCAACCCCATGAATTGCAGCACGCCAGGCCTCCCTGTCCATCACCAACTCCCGGAGTTCACCCAGACTCACGTCCATCAAGTCAGTGATGCCCTCCAGCCATCTCATCCTCGGTCGTCCCCTTCTCCTCCTGCCCCCAATCCCTCCCAACATCAGAGTCTTTTCCAATGAGTCAACTCTTCGCATGAGGTGGCCAAAGTCCTGGAGTTTCAGCTTTAGCATCATTCCTTCCAAAGAACACCCAGGGCTGATCTCCTTCAGAATGGACTGGTTGGATCTCCTTGCAGTCCAAGGGACTCTCAAGAGTCTTCTCCAACACCACAGTTCAAGAGCATCAATTCTTCGGTGCTCAGCTTTATTCACAGTCCAACTCTCACATCCATATATGACCACTGGAAAAACCATAGCCTTGACTAGACGGACCTTTGTTGGCAAAGTAATGTCTCTGCTTTTGAATATGCTATCTAGGTTGGTCATAACTTTTCTTCCAAGGAGTAAGCATCTTTTAATTTAATGGCTGCAGTTACCATCTGCAGTGATTTTGGAGCCCCCCAAAATAAAGTTGATCTGTTTAACATATGGTAATATACATGTTTCAATGCTATTCTGTCAAATCAGCTCACCCTCACCTTCTCCCACAGAGTCCAAAAGTCTGTTCTTTACATCTGTGTCTCTTTTGCTATCTCACATATAGGGTCATCATTACCATCTTTCTAAATTCCATATATATGTGTTAATATACTGTATTGGTGTTTTTCTTTATTACATCACTCTTGTTTCCTTCACTCTGTATAATAGGCTCCAGTTTCATCCACCTCATTAGACCTGATTCAAATGCATTCTTTTTAATAGCTGAGTAATACTCCATTGTGTATATGTACCACAGCTTTCTTATCCATTCATCCGCTGGTGGACATCTAGGTTGCTTCTATGTCCTAGCTGTTGTAAACAGCACTGCAATGAACATTGGGGTACACGTGTCTCTTTCAATTCTGGTTTCCTCGGTTTGTATGCCCAGCAGTGGGATTTGCTGGGTTGTATGGCAGTTCTGTTTCCAGTTTTTTAAGGAATCTCCACACTGTTCTCCATAGTGGCTGTACTAATTTGCATTCTCACCAACAGTGTAAGAGGGTTCCCTTTTCTCTGCACCCTCTCCAGCATTTATTGTTTGTAGACTTTTTGATAGCAGCCGTTCTGACCAGCGTGAGATGGTACCTCATTGTGGTTTTGATTTGCATTTCTCTGATAATGAGTGATGTTGAGCATCTTTTCATGTGTTTGTTAGCCATTTGTATGTCTTCTTTGGAGAAATGTCTGTTTAGTTCTTTGGCCCATTTTTTTATTGGGTCGTTTATTTTTCTGGTATTGAGTTGCGTGAGCTGCTTGTATATTTTTGAGATTAATTCTTTGTCATTTGCTTCATTTGCATTATTTTCTCCCATTCTGAAGGCTGTCTTTTTACCTTGCTTATAGTTTCCTTTGTTGTGCAAAAGCTTTTAAGTTTAATTAGGTCCCATTTGTATATTTTTGCTTTTATTTCCATTAGTCTGGGAGGTGGGTCCTAGAGGATCCTGCTGTGATTTATGTCAGAGAGTGTTTTGCCTATGTTTTCCTCTAGGAGTTTTATAGTTTCTGGTCTTACATTTAGATCTTTAATCCATTTTGAGTTTATTTTTGTGTATGGCATTGGCAAGTGTTCTAGTTTCATTCTTTTGCAGTAGTTGACCAGTTTTCCCAGCACCACTTGTTAAAGAGATTGTCTTTCCTCCATTGTATATTCTTGCCTCCTTTGTCAAAGATAAGGTGTCCATAGACGCATGGATTTATCTCTGGGCTTTCTATTTTGTTCCATTGATCTATATTTCTGTCTTTGTGCCAATACCATACTGTCTTGATGACTGTGGCTTTGTAGTAGAGCCTGAAGTTAGGCAAGTTGATTTCTCCAGTTCCATTCTTCTTTCTCAAGATTGCTTTGGCTATTCGAGGTTTTTTGTATTTCCATACAAATTGCAAAATTATTTGCTCTAGTTCTCTGAAAAATACCATTGGTAGCTTGATAGGGATTGCATTGAATCTATAGATTGCTTTGGGTAGTATACTCATTTTAACTATATTGGTTCTTCCGATCCATGAACATGGTATATTTTCCATCTATTTGTGTCATCTTTGATTTCTTTCATCAGAGTTTTGTAGTTTTCTATATATAGGCCTTTTGTTTCTTTGGCTAATTTATTCCTAAGTATTTTATTCTTTTCATTGCAATGGTGAATGGAATTGTTTCCTTAATTTCTCTTTGTTTTCTCATTGTCAGTATATAGGAATGCAAGGGATTTCTGTGCATTAATTTTATATCCTGCAACTTTACTATAGTCATTGATTAGCTCTAGTATGTTTATCTGTTTTATATATAGTAGTTTGTACATATTAATCCCCCAACTTCCTAATTTATCCTTCCCCTCAGCTTTCCCCGTTGGTAACCATAAGTTTGTTTTCTGTGTCTATGAGTCTGTTGTTGTTGCTGTTTAGTTGCTAAGTCATGTCTGACTCTTTTGCAACTCCAGGGACTGTAGACCTCCAGGGTTCTTTGCCCATAGGATTTCCCAGGCAAGAATACTGGAGTGGGTTGCCATTTCCTTCTCCAGGGGCTCTTACTAAGCCAGGAATTGAACTGATGTCTCCTGCATTGGCACATAGGTTCTTTACCACTGAGCCATCAGGGAAGCCCTATGCGTCTGTTACTATTTTGTAAGTAAGTTCATTTGTACTTTTTTTTTTTTTTCAGATTTCAAACATATAAGCAATATCATATGATAATTGTCTTCCTGTGTCTCACTTAAGTCCCTCAGTATGACAATCTCTAGATCTTTCCGTGTTGCTGCAAATGGCATTATTTTATTCATTTTTATGGCTGAGTAATATTCCATTATATATATATGTACCACGTTTTATTTATCCATTCATCTGTTGATGGACATTTAGGTTGCTTCCACGTAAGACCATGTAGTTTTGTTTAGGAAAAAATATTACTTCTAGTATCTGTAAAAGAATGTTTTACAGTTCCAGTGTAAGTAGATTTTTAAAAAATATTTTTTCTTGTGGAACGTTCTCTGTTGTCATCATTTGGAATTTTGTTTCCCTTTCTATTTGCAATTTTCTCTCTGAAGACTGCCATGAATACAGCCACTTTGAGAAAGTCAAGTGAGTGAATTTTTGCCCAGTGCAAACTTATTTGTATACAGAATATTTCAAATGTGCTATAAGACAGTTCTCTGGTCAGGAAGAAAGTTTAGGGTCTCTGGATGCTTTTGTTTTTCACAGTGGAAGAACAATAGCAAAAAACTGCAGCCTTAATGAGGACTGATGAAGGATGTGCCTGGCATCGTCAGTGTCTTGGTCCATTTAGACTGCTGTAACAAAACACCATAGTCTGGGTGTTTATTTCTCAGAGATTTATTTCTCACAGTTCTAGAGACTGGGAAGTACAAGATCCAGGTGGTGATAGATTTGGTGCCTGGTGAAGCCCCACTGGCTGGTTTATAAACCTCTCTCTTTTCACTCTGTCCTCAGAGAGGAAGAGTGGAAGGGGGCCAGGGAGCTTTTGGAGGATCCCTTTTATTAGTGCACTAATCTCATTCATGAGGGCTTCACCATCATGACCTAAGCACCTCCCAAAGGTCCTAATTCCTAATACCATCACACTGGGTTTTAAAATTTCAATATATAACCTTTGGGGAGGTGGATGACAGAAACATTTAGATCATAGTAATTAGCTATGAGGAGCATCTTTCTAAATGTCAGAACCCTCTCCTTTCCCACAAGCTCCTTTCAGAAGATTTTTCTGAGAGCATGTTTAATGCCTCTTAATTAGCAGCAATGCCCACTTTCTTTCCTTTCAATGTTTTATATGAGTGCTCTCTCTTGATTGCCATGCAACCAGCAGAGACAGTCTTGGGAAAGCGAGATGTAGCAAACGTTCCTCTTTACCAAAGTCCTTAAATCCTTTTGCTGCTTTCCCCTCCCTGACTTCAAATCCCCTTATGTCTTTTTTTTTTTTTTTTTCAGTCAAACCCAGCTTCAACTCTTTTGCTTCCATCACTTTCAGTCCTTAAGCTTAACTCTATTTCTTGTTTCTTGTCTCTAGACTGCCCCTGAAGTTCAGAGAAATAAATGATCTTTATCTTTGCTGAAACTTAACCACTCCAGGGTCATCCTTCCCTTTTCTGCCTCCCAGAGGACTCACCATCCGCCACTTCATTCATTCATTTAGGGGACTCAGGAGTCATTCATTCAAAAAATGCTGAGTGTGTACTATATACCAGGGACTGTTCCCCACCCTAGGGGAGCAGCAGTACAAAAGGCTTCTGTTCTTACTCATGGTGCTTACACTAGGGGAGGACCACTTAATAAATAGTATGTCTCCAGGTCATAGTGCTATGGAGAAAGTATGTGTGGGAGGGACAGAGTTGTGGGTAGGAATAGTTGCTTTGAAGAGTGGGCCCAGAAGACCTCTGTTCTACTCAGTTCAGTTCAGTTGCTCAGTCATGTCCAACTCTTTGTGACCCCATGGACTGCAGCATGCCAGCCCTCCCTGGTCCATCGCCAACTCCTGGAGTTTACTCAGACTCATGTCCATTGAGTCAGTGATGCCATCCAACCATCTCATCCTCTGTCATCCTTATTATAGATAGGGTAATATTTCAGCGGAAGCCTGAAGAAAGCCAGGGAGCTGGGTTTAGGGGTCCTGGGGAGGAGTATTGTAGACACACAAGGGCCAGTGTGGCTGGAGTAGAGGAAGCAAGGGGTCAATAGTGTGGGCCTTGGCTTTTACTCTGAGTGAGATAGGGAGCCACTTCAGGGCTTTGAGCAAGGCCTGATTTACATTTAAAACTAGGCTCTACTAGACTCAACTAGATTATTCGACTAGACTCACTAGATAATGGGAGCACAGAGGCTTAATTAGTAGGGAGACTCAACTGAAAATTATTGTAATGGGTAATATGTTGGGCAGTGTGTTTGAAGTGCAGCCCCAAGGGCAAAAGAAATACCACTGGGGGCACAAGTGAGTAAGGAAAGTCTCTGCCCCTGGCCAGCAGATGGGGAGGAGCTATGACTAGCTTCCAAATAATTCTAACAGAAAATAAAATGTGACTTATGCCACCACACAGGCATAAGGGGGTGTCTTAGAGTTTGATGACATTACTACTGGAAAGCACTCAGGTATGACCTGGCAGATCATTTCTAACTCAGAGCCCTAGACACTGAAAAAAGTATTAATAATATGTATTCCAATTGTACTTCAGTAAAGCTGGGGTGAGGGGATAGTGACACATGCTCATTGTAACAAATCTGAAAATTCAAAAAATAAAAATAAAAGAAAGGAAGGGGAAAAACCTACTCCCATTTCCAACAGCCTGAAGAAAACACTATTAACATTTGAGGCATTTCCTTTACTCATCTTTCTCTGTATATTCATTTGTTTTACATCTTGTGATTACATACAATTTTATACCTTGCTTTCTTCATCTGACATGATGTCACAATTGTTTTGTTAATTTTTGCATCACATCAAGTAAATATACCCCAGTTTATTCAATTATTTTTATATTCAGTTAGAGAATTATCCATTAAATACTTTATTTTAGTGCTTTAGGCTCTGAGGATACACATGGGGGTAAGACCATTGGTTACTTC
This sequence comes from Oryx dammah, assembly GCF_014754425.2. NCBI lineage: Eukaryota > Metazoa > Chordata > Mammalia > Artiodactyla > Bovidae > Oryx > Oryx dammah. The sequence continues at coordinate 39,871,793 of NW_024070186.1, forward strand.
CTCACAGAGAACTACCACTCAGGCCTCCATTACATTCTCCTCTTTTATTTTTTTGAAAGGAACTAGCCCTGCCAATGGGCTTCCCTGGTGGCTCAGTAGTAAAGAATCTGCCTGCCAAGCAGGAGACTCTGGTTGGAGCTGCCTTGGGAAGCCTGGCCTTGCCTTCATAAAGTTAGTATTCTGGAAGGAGTTAGAGAAGGAAACTAACAAAAGAGTGATATCTGTAAGATAATACATTTATGTTGTTTTAAGTTACCAACTTTGTAGTAATTTGTTATAGCAGTAATAGGTACCAAGACACTAAGGTCCACCTTAGGGCTCTAGCTCTGGATCTTCCTTCAGTCCTTTGCAAGGCTGGTTCCTCCTCACTCAGTTCTCTTTTTGGCCACACTCCTGCACTCTGCAACATGCAGGATCTTAGTTCCCTGACCAGGGATCAAACCCACGCCCCCTGCAGTGAAAGTGCGGACTCCTAATCACTGGACCGCCAGGGAATTCTCATTGAGGTCTTAAGGCACATGTTACCTCCTCACAGAGAACTACCACTCAGGCCTCCATTACATTCTCCTCTTTTATTTTTTTGAAAGGAACTAGCCCTGCCAATGGGCTTCCCTGGTGGCTCAGTGGTAAAGAATCTGCCTGCCAAGCAGGAGACTCTGGTTGGATTTCTGGGTCAGGAAGATTCTCTGGAGAAGGAAATGGCAACTCACTGTAGTATTCTTGCCAGGGAAATCCCACAAACACAGGAGCCTGGCATGCTACAGTCCATGGGGTTCCAAAAGTGTGGGACGTGACTTAGTGAATAAACAATAACAAAGGCCTGCTAACACGGTGACTTCAGTCCCATAAGACTCATTTCAGACTTCTGACCATGAGAGAATACTGAAGAACTGGCAAAGGAGGAGAAGCAGTTGGAGGACCAGGTTAAATTCACTGTCTTAATTGGCTATGGCTGCTAACACCACAGCCTGTTTAAGGGCGGCTTAAACAACATCAATTTATTTTCTCGCAGTTTTAGAGGCTAGAAATTCATGACCAAGGGACCAGCAAATTTTCTTTCTGGCTGCCTTCTTGCTGTGTCCTCTTAGTCCTTGCTTTGGTGCATGATCACTTGGGGGTGGGGCTGGGGGTGGGGGTGTGTGGAGTGAGTTCTCTGGTGTCTCTTCTTGGAAGAACAGTAATCCTATCAGATCAGAACCCCTCCCCCCAAGACCTCATTTAACCCTAAGTTCTTAGCTGGACCCATCTCCTTATAAAGTCACCCTTGGCGTCACGGCTTCAACATATGAATTTTGAGCGGATGAAAACATTCAGTCCATAATACCCACCTTGCGGAAAACAAAAGAGCCAAGGTTTCCAGTGAGCCATTGTAGCGGGGTGGTGACCAAGAAGCAGAAGCAAATTTAATGAAGTAAACACATTAGGACAAGTTTTAATGACCAAACATTAACTAAAATATGTATAATTAATATAAACTTCTCCATAAATGGTGTGAAAGTGGTCACACTCATTGCCTTTCCCAAGTTAATCACTTAAGCCCTTACCTGCCTGGCTGGCACAATCTCAACCACAAAGGCCGCTGCCCTGAGTTTTCCAAACAGGATAATTCACATCCTGCTTGCTAAGTGCCCCTTGCTTGGGTTCACAAACTTACAGCTCTTATCCCATTCTGTTCCTATCATAGCTGCTCCGGACTGGACTCCACTACCCACCACCTCTTAGACCGGAACCACTGACTGCCTTCCCTCTTAGGCTCTGCCTTTGAGAGAGGAGTTTTCCTCTTAAACATGCTGAGCACGAAGAATCTGAAATCAGGATGTGCCTTTCCGATAGACATTCTAGCTTGTTCTTCTGGCCAGGTCAGACACTCCTAGGAATTCCCACGTGTCTTACACAGGTCTTTAGGGAATCTGGTCCATTGAACACTAAAATGGCTGCAAATTCCTCCCCTCCTTGCCTTCACTGTTACGGCAACTTTGCAGCTTTTCCTTTCAAGAGGTTTGAGTCCATTTTCCCACCCCTTGAGGTTGTTTCTGGTCATGTGATCGGCTGTGGCCAATGGAGTGTTTGCAAACATGACATAAGCAGAAATACGTATGCACTTCCGCTTTGGGGGCTTACCTGTTTTTGCTGCTGGGAACGTGGAAGCCCTCAGGTGCTGAAGCCTGGGTTAAGCTGCTGGCGGATGCTAGCCCCCTTCGAGGCAGGCGGAGCAGTTGCAGCAGAGGGTCCTGCACCCACTAGTCAGCCAGCCAGCTACTGTGAATGAACACCCCAGCCCACCCACCGGCTGACCGAACGGATGAACCAGCGGGCCCAGGTCAGAACCTCACAGCTGGACTCCAGAACTGCAAGTGAAGTAAAATGGTGTTCTGTTTTGTTTTTAAAGTCACTACCTTGTGAGTGGTTTGTTATTTGGCACAGGTGACTGAGTTTAAAGCAATTTTTTGTTCTAGCCTACAGAATGCAGTAGCTGAGACTTATCTAAGGAAATGAACAGACACGCATTTGACACCTCTTAGGTATGGCAGGCAGCTCTCCAGATACAGATGGAGATAAAGACACGTACACACATACATGGGGCTTCCTGGGTGGCGCTAGTGGTAAAGAACCCACCTGCCAGTGCAAGAGACTCAAGAGACGCCAGGTCAATCCTTGGGTCAGGAAAGTCCTCCTGGAGCAGGAAATGCCAGTCCACTCCAGTATTCTTGCCTGGAGAATCACATGGAAGGAGGAGCCTGGCAGGTTACAGTCTATAGGATCATGCAGAGTCGGACAGGACTGAAGCGACTTATCAGGCACGCACACATACAGGCAGGAAAAGACTTTTTGTTTCTTAACGTTAAAAACAAATTCTTCTAGGGAGCGGGAATGAAGGAGGGATGGAAGGAGTGAAGAAGTCCTTTGACTTTAGCTGTGTGTATAGCTGTATGTAGATAGTTTGCAACAAATATGTATTGACAATATTACCTGAGTTATTTTGAAAAGTGAATAAATACCCATATAATGCTGAGGAACTTTCATGATGTCCCTGAGTTGTGGCCTGGAGGACTAATTCCCCTTCCCTCCCAGCCATACTCCTGTGGAATATCCCTTCCCTCAGGAGGTGAGGGGAAGTGTGCCTAAACATGGCTCAGTATGGGAGGCCTCAGAGCAGCTGGAAAGCTGCCTACTCCCCTTTCACCATCCCCACCCCCATTTCCACTGGTAGGAGTAGGGTGAGAGGCAGGTATGGGTGGCAGAGAAAAGGCAGGGGGAAAGGCATGGAGGAGGAGGAAGTAGAAATGTGTTCTGCTATTTCCAGATGCAAGGAAGTAACCTCAGGTCTTTGGGGGCAGTGCTGAGGGCCTTCTGGTCTGTCCCAGCATCCCATCTGCTGACCCAGAAACTCCTTCCAAACTTCACTGGATGGCTCAGTGGAAAAGTTGTGGGAGCTTAGATTTTGAATACAGACCAGAAAATTTGCAAACAGATGGGGTCTGGGCTTCCCAAGACAAAAGAAAAAGGGGTTTGTTTAGGAAATGAACATGGCTGAGCAGAGAGGAAAATGTGATAGCTGAGTTTCTGTACTACGGATGAGTTTGATATGGAAACTTGATGAAAGGTCACATTTCCCCAGGTTTAATTTCATGAGTAATGGTGGCTAGTGATCATTGAGATGTCTTTGTTCTGCTTCCTTGTGAAGCACCCATTTCATGCGAGTTTCTCGGGGATGATCTTTCACAGCTTCTTGCCATAATCAGGGTTTGGCACAGCACATGGTTTCCTAATTCTAGAATTTTGATTGGGAAATTATATGGAATATAGAATATTATATTACAAAATCTTCTCTGTCCTTAATATTTTAATATTTTTGAATGGAAACTTTCAGTCTTTTGTCTCCTTTAACATGTAAGCATAGTTATTTTTAAGCCTATGTCTGATAGCTCCAATATCTAGAATCCCTTAGGTCTGCTTCTGTCATCTCTTTTTCTGCCCATTTGTTGCTATTCCTATAATCTTGTCACTTGGTTTTTTTTTTTTTTTTTTGAGTACCAGACTTCCCTGGTGGCTCAGTTGGTAAAGAATCTTCCTATAATGTGGGAGAAGCTGGTTTGATCCCTGGGTCAGGAAGATCCCTTGGAGAAGGGAATGGCTGTCCACTCCAGTATTCTTGCCTGGAGACTCCCATGGACGGAGGAACCTGGCGGGCGGGCTATAGTCCATAGGGTTGCAAAGAGTTGGACTTGACTGAAGAGACTTAGCACGCATGCATTTATTTGAAAGTACTGTAGGAGTTAATTTGGAGGTTTAGGATTATGTCATCTGTTTCTGGAGAGGAATTCCATTTGCTGTAGGAAGGAACCTAGGAAAGCTCGTAATCCAGGATCACGTTAATCCAGTTTCAGTGATTACTGTGATTTAATGCTTCCCTGGTGGCTCAGATGGTAAAGAATTCTCCTGCAGTGTGGGAGACCTGGGTTCAATCCCTGGGTTGGGAAAATCCCCTGGAGGAGGGCATGGCGACCCAGTCCAGTATCCTTGCCTGGAGAATCTCCATGGACAGAGAAGCCTGGTGGGCTACAGTTCATGGGACACAAAGAGTCAGACACGACTGAGCGACTAAGCACACACTGTGTTTTAATCTAGATTGCATCTCTACAAGGATTATTCTATTTCCACTTCACCTTGTGGTTTGAATGCAGCCTTCAGGGTCTCAGCCTCAAGTGTGGGCATTCCCAGCACCTCTCTCCCAGACTTGGTTGGCTTGGACTCTTTTTTTTTTCCTTAGCCAATTCAAGGCTCAGAAATCTTTCTCTGCCTCTCAGTTGCCTCTTCTAAAGTTGGCAAGTGCCCAGGAAAATAGCAAATCCAAATTCATCTCTTTGGATTTACCCATTCTCCACTTTCTTAGCTTAGTTATTTTAACTGCCTTATCTCTTCAGTGCCTTTAAGTAGATTTTTAGAAATTAATTGCATCTGGCTTTCATAGAGATCCTCAGTGGGAAAGTTGGTCCAAGTTTCATTAGCCTATCATTAGTTAAAGTAGAAGTCCTTATGTAAAGTGGTAACTGTTTTGAATGGGAATATATATAAAAGGTGGATGTATGGAAACAAAGGCATGAAATCTCAGCCTTAGGAAAGGAAAAAGGATTATAGCTTTAGAAAGGAAGCTCTGCCCTCTAAAGAAGATACAGGCTGCTGCTGCTGCTGCTAAGTCACTTCAGTCGTGTCTGACTCTGTGCAACCCCATAGATGGCAGCCCACCAGGTTCCCCCGTCCCTGGGATTCTCCAGACAAGAATACTGGAGTGGGTTGCCATTTCCTTCTCCAATGCATGAAAGTGAAAGTGAAGTTGCTCAGTCGTGTCTGACTCTTAGCGACCCCATGGCCTGCAGCCCACCAGGCTCCTCCACCCATGGGATTTTCCAGGCAAGAGTGCTGGAGGGGGGTGCCATTGCCTTGGTTATGACAAAAAGAAGTATAGTTCAAACAAAGTCACAGTGTGTCTATTTCTCTGTCACATAATAGTCCAGAAGAAGGTAGGTTAGGTTCTTGAGGCAGCTCTGATCAAGGAATGTCCTGTTGCCCCACCACAGAGCAATGTGGTCCTCATCCTGGTAGCCAGATATTAGCATTCCTGGTAATATCCATGCTAACTGGATATTAGCATTCCAGTTGGAGAGGAGGGGAAAAGGAAGAGGAAGACAACCAGATTCGTTTGTTTTTTAAAGCCATAATCTGGAGGTTGCATACATCACTTGCATTCATATACTCTTGGTCTAAACGAATTATCTGCAGAACCATATCTAGAAGCAAGAGAAGATTGACTATGTAGTTTCCCACTTGTATTAGAAGACGAGAGAAGGGTGGAATGGATCCTGAACAGTTAATAGTCTCCGTCATGGGCCCTAGTTAAGAGAGGTAGAGAATAACATCTCACACTCAGGATGGGCTGATGGGACAAACAGAGACACAAGTATGACCTCACACAAAAATAGGGGTACCTGATGTTTCTGTTTTAAGGGGAGATGAGTTTGAGTGGTGGTTGTTAGATTCGAGAAGGCATCAGAATTGTCTAAAAGGCTTGTTAAAATACAGGTTGCCTGTATTTCATTTATATGCTTCATTTTTGAGAATTTTGGTTGTGTGGGTCTAGGGTCGATCTGAGAATTTTCATTTCTAACAATTATCTGGATGATGCTGATGTTACTGGTCCATAGAACAAACTTTGAGAACATTATATTTTGTGCTGAACTAGCTGGGATCCGCTTTGTTTCTGAAAGTTGATAAAATAGAGTGCCTATAACAAAAATAATATAATTGAGCAATATATTTTTAGTTTTAAAGTTCTGAAATTCTTCACCATGGTATTCCTGAGGGGATTATTCAGTCTAGACTAGGTAAACTTCTTAACATAGGTGAGCAGAACTGCTTTACTCTTGATTTCCTGATACTTTCTCTCTCCCTTTTGATAGAATATCCTGGAAAGTCCCTTAAAGCTCTTCACTTGGAGATTCTATGATAATCAGATTTCACTGTGTTCACTAAGATATGTGCAGCATATTTTAATTTAATTATTTAATTTAAATAAAAATTTTAAAGCTTTTATTTTTTAGTGAAAATTTTATGTATTACAGGTCTTGGTTCTTCAGGATAAAATGAAATACAATTTATTTAGTTGCTGTCTCCCCTTTTAAAAAAATTAGGAAAGGTTGTATTTACTAAGCGAGGGACCTAGATTTCCATTTACTATTTATAGAATAGAATTAAGGGAATTCCCTGGCAGTCCAGATGTTAGGACTCAGTGCTTTCATTGCCAGACCCAGGTTCAGTCCACAAACCTTGTGTTGTTGGGGGGGGGGGGTGGTGCGGGGAAAGGAACTAAAAACAAGGACAGATCAATTTGAAAATAATTACGTTTCCCGAGGAAATTACCAAAGGGATGGAATGGATGAAATTCATTTATAGGCTTCATTTTTGATTATGGATATCCACCACTTAGCTAAACTTTGGGTTGTTTTATTTCAAATTCCAAGTGGCATTCAGCAGGTAGGTGGGGAAAAGAGAGAGGAATGACCTTTAACCCTACAGTATGGCAGTTGACCCTGAGCAGGACGTTAGGGGACACAACTGGAAAAATGAGAAGGAGCCCAGGTATGAAGAAAATAAGAAATGTGGGAAGTAATGCTGAGGAAAGAGCTGCTATTCAGGTTAACTCCCAAGTAGCATGTGGCTCATCCAGGGCAGTTCTCACTTTCTCAAATCTAATATGATGGAAACCTAATATGGCAGAAACAAGTTGGAGGTACAGTTTGAAAGAAAATTTGGTAAAGATCCTTATATCAGGTTCAGACCTGGGTTACCCATGTAGAACAATGTCAGGCAGGACTATGGCCATCACCCAACGGCCTCTCTGAAACATTCAGGTATTTAGATTTTATGTGGAGAAGTAACTGTCAGTCCAAGCTCCACTAGTTTTCTGGGCAAGCATGTAGAGAGTGTCAGAGCAGTTTCGTGACAGTTAGATGCTGTTTCAGACACGGCCTGAGCAGACCAAGTGATTCTACCTGGGGCTGAGGTTTTTGGATACCACAGCTGAATCTGGAAGGTGCTTTCTTTAAAGCTACTTGTTCAAAATGTCTTAAATAAATGGAAGATCTCAAATCCTAAGACTCAAGAGTCTTCTCCTCTGAGAAGTGGTGTCTCTTAAACACCTTTCTGAGTCTGGGGTTATGGTTCCAATAGGATGAATGCAAAAACCTGTTGTTGCTTTGCATTTCAGTATTTAGCCGACAGGTAGGGAAAAGAGAGAGGGGTGACTTTTAATCCTGAAGTATGGCTGATGCTGAAAAAAAAATAGAGACATTACTTTGCTGACAAAAATCCGTCTAGTCAAACCTATGGTTTTTCCAGTAGTCATGTATGGATGTGAGAGTTGGACTATAAAGAAAGCTGAGCACCAAAGAATTGAAGCTTTTTAACTGTGGTGTTGGAGAATACTCTTGAGAGTCCCTTGGACTGCACTGAGATCAAGTCAGTCAGTCCTAAAGGAAATATATCTTTTATTGAATGTTCTTTTAAAATTATTATTAAAGTAGACATTCTGACCTCTGCAGGAAACTTCCCTTTTGTCCAGCCTTCTTCTGCTTCTTGAGTGGTGAGTGACTCACCCCAAGGGAAATCCCTGACTTGGTATCTAACAGTATTGAGTAGTTTTATCAGTTTTTACCCTTTATATAAGTGGAACATATACTCTTTTGTATCTGGCTTTTTTCGTTTTTATCACTGTTGTATAGTTGTGGATTATATATTCTCATTGCTGTATAGTATTCATTGCCTGAATGTACCAGTCTATTTATTGATTATTCTGTTGATGGATTTTGGGATAACTTTCCAATTTAGGGCCATTATGAGTCATGCTGCTGTGAATTTTCTAGTTTATGACTTCTGGTGAGCACATGTTCACATTCTTTTGGTACTTCTCTTTTTATTTAATTTTTATTGGAGTATAGTTGATTTACAGTGTTATGGTATTACAGTTTCTGTTGTAAAGTTAACCAGTTATACATAGACATGTTACTATATCTACTCTTTTTTAGATTTTGTTCCCAAATAGGTCATTGCAGAGTATTGAGTTCTCTGTGCTATATAGTAGATTTCTTAGTTATTGATTTTATATATAGTAGCCTGTATATGTCAACCCCAGTCTCCCAGTTTATTTAAAAATAGTTTACCATTGCCAACATCTTCTTTGAGTCAGGAATTGTATGGTAGATGCTGTGAAGAATTAAAAGGGAGCAATTCGGTGTGTCTAATGGCAAAGCTCGGGTGAGGAGTAAAGACAGTTAATGCGACTTTGGAATCCTGCATTGGCAAAGGGACTCTATCTAAACCTCAGCCCTTCCCATATATTGTTTTATTTAATCCTCCCAATGGAAGTTCCATTTTCTCTTCATTTTACAGATAAGGAAACGGAGGCATAAAGGCCAAATATCCTGCCCCAAGCCACATGGGCAGCAGGTGGAAAAACCAGAATTGAACCCAAGCTCTAGATGCCAGACTTTCTTGCTTTTCTGTACCTTCATCCTCCCATCTCTACTAGTAGGGTGGATTCTTCTCATTCACATGTAAATATGCCTCCTCGTGTCACCTTAAAGTCAACTCTTCCTTGACTCACTGCTCTTTTCAGCTGCCTCCGTCTTCTGCCCTTTATTTCCATAGTTCTTGAAGGAGTTGGCTACTTGCATTGTCTGTTTCCTCACCTCCCACACCCCCCCTCACTTCATCCCAGCCTGGCTTCAGCTCCTACCACCCAGCCAGCCATGTTAGATCTTGCTAAGGTCTCCAGTGATCTTTGCAGCTAAGCCCAGTGTGTGTCACACAGTACCTGCCGGTGGTTTCCAGTGTTGTCACTCTCCCTGCGAAGGTCTCTCATCTCTTGACTTCAATAATGTTCCCATCTCTCATCCTACCAGTTGGCTGTCTCCTCAGCCTGCCTCTTCTGCAAACCAGTCCTCATCTGTATGTCCTTTAAATATTGCAGTGACACCTGCCTCATCTGGGTTCCCTTCTAACTCCATACTTTTTTTCCTTAATAATCTGTTCTCATACCCAAGGCTACATTTACCACGAACATGCTGAGCATCCCACGTGTGTACCTTTAGCTTGATCTTTCCTGTGAGTTCTAAACTGTCATATCAGACTGCCTACTCCACCTTTCCACCTGGTGTTTCCTGGGCGCTTGTAGCTTCTTGGGAATAAACTCATGATCTTCCCACCCCCAACCTGCTTCTTCCCTGGAGTTTCTCTGATCTAGTCCACGGCCCCAGAGGCTGTCCAACTGCAGAGTCAACCTTGACGTCTTCCACTTCCTAGCCCCTGAATTTAATCATTCACCAAGTTCTTTAAAATATCTCCCAATTTTCAAGTCTCTCTAGCATTTCCAGCCCTAGACTCAAGTTACCTTTCTCTCTGGCTTGGAATAGTTTAATTCACTTCCTGAAAGGTCTGCTTTTATTCCTTCTTTGTGGTCCTTGCAGTGAGAGTGATCATTGGAAATCCTATATATAGTCCTAATACCTGCTCCCCCACTTAAGACCCTTTAAACAGTGACTTCTTATTGTTCTTGGGGATAAGGTCAGAACTCTGAACACTAGTTGTAACGCCTTGCATGACTGAACATTGTAATGGTTTGCTTCCCCAGCCTCCACTCACCTTGGAACTTTCAGTTGTCATTCCCGCTCAGCCCCTCCCTTTCCACCCTTCCTATGACACAGCCCCTGCCTCCTACAACAGTGAACCCGCCCTGCAGATCTCCACTCAAACTTCCCTTCCTCTGAGACGTCGTCCCTGAGCCGTCAGACTAAGTCAGGACCCTCTGATACGTGTCTCATAGCCTCTGTTACCTCTCTTTCATAGAGCTTTTGTGACTGTAATGATTTCATTGTGTAAAGAGTTGCTTAGTTGTCTCCTCTGATAGAAACTGCCCCCATATGGCTGTCCACCCCATTCCCAGCACCTCACATAGCCTCATCCCTCTACTGCTGCTGCTGCTGCTGCTAAGTCGCTTCAGTCGTGTTCGACTCTGTGCGACCCCATGGACGGCAGCCCACCAGGCTCCCCCATCCCTGGGATTCTCCAGGCAAGAACACTGGAGTGGGTTGCCATTTCCTTCTCCAATGCATGAAAGTGAAAAGTGAAAGTGAAGTCTCTCAGTCGTGTCTGACTCTTAGCGACCCCATGGCCTGCAGCCCACCAGGCTCCTCCATCCGTGGGATTTTCCAGGCAAGAGCGCTGGAGTGGGGTGCCATTGCCTTCTCCTAACAGGGGCTCAAATAAAAGAATAAATGAATGACTTGCCATTTTCAGAATTTTCAGCTCCATCCCCTCTGATTATTTTTTGCTCGTATTTTATCTGAGGCATTTAGACTGTTAATAAAAGTAAAACCAGATTATATTAATTGGGCCTATGTGGCTTCTGTATTACGAGTATCAGAAAAGTGAAACACTAGCCTTCCGAGGCAACGCAAAACAAAACCACAACGAGACACTTCTTTACATTCACTAAGATGGAGGTAGAAAAAAAGACTTGCTGGGAAGAATATGGAGAAATTGAACTCTCATATGCACTTACAGGAGTGCAGAATGGTGCAGTTGCGCTGGAAAACAGTCTGGCAGTTGTCGTATGATAGAAGTGGAGTCACCATATAACCCAGAAATTCCGCTCCTAGGTGTACGCTCGAGAAATGAAAACGTATGTTCACATAACAACTTGTACATGAATATTCATATCAGCGTTATTCATAACAGTCAAAGAGTGGAAACAACCTGTGTTCATAAACTAAATGGATGATTAAAATGTGGCGTATCTAAGCAATGAAATATTATGTAGCAATAAAAAGAAATACAGCATTTATACATGTGATAGTGTGGATGAACTTTGAAAACACTATGTCCAGTGAAAGAAATCAGTTGCAAAGGACCCTGTGATTCCATTTTTTATGAAATGGAGAATAAGCTACACAGGCAGACCTGTAGAGATCGATAGCAGATTCAGTAGGATTTGGGGAAATGGGGAGTGACTCCTCGTGGCATATTGTTTCTTTGAGGAATGATGAAAATGATCTAAAATTAATTGTGGTATTGCACATCTCTGTGAACATGTTTATAAAAACCAGTTGAATTGTGCCTTTTAAGGGGGTGAATTATATGGAATGTGAGTTATCTCTGTAAAGCTGCTAAAAAGAAAAAGATGGTTTACTTTTAAGGGTAAACCAAAAGCACACCACCAGATGTTATTAACAATCTAACAACAGCGTGAAGCCCTGACTCTGCTGTCTACATATTTATTCCAGGGTCCTTGCTCTGCATACCATGTTTGTACATGTTCTGATGTACAAACTGATGTTCTCAGTACATCTCAGTACATTTGGAAGTTCTCAGTTTTGATGGGACATTTTATGTCTGCCCCTCCCTTCCATTCATGGCAGTTCACGAGCTCAGAGCAGCTTATAGTTCTCCCCTCTTAGGATCATTGTAAGGATTAAATGGACTAATATATACAATGCACTTAATATTGTGCCCAGCACATGGAAAGTATACAATAAATATTTTTTATTATTATCCCAACCAAAAATTAGCAAATTTTATGTGGTTAAAGAAAATGAAGAACTATGGCTTTTGTTTTGAAATTTAAGTGGCAGTTATTTGAGTACTTTTGACAGTTCTGTCACATGTCTGATACACTTATTTTTCCCTCTGAGAAGTTGAAGGGCACAGACCTACCTCTCTACTCCATCCCCACCCTATTACAACAGCGTGCAATAATGTAGATGAACACTAGGGGGCAACATGCAATTGCAGTTAAAAATCACACTTGAAATTCGGACCTTAAGAGTCAAAGGAAAGGGAAATGTCTTCCTTTAATATAATGCTTTATGGTATTATTCTGTAGGAGGGAAAAATTGTTACTGTATCAGAGGGGTGTTGCTTCCAGAAGGATGGCTTCTGCATTAGTCAGATTCTACGTGTGTGTGTGTGTGTGTGTGTGTCGCTTAGTCGTGTCTGACTCTTTGCGACCCCACGGACTGTAGCCTGCTAGGCTTCTCTATCCATGGGATTTTCCAGGCAAGAATACTGGAGTGGGTTGCCATTTCCTTCTCCAGGGGATCTTCCCAACCAAGGAATCGAATCCAGGTCTTCTGCATTGCAGGCAGATTCTTTACTCTCTGAGTCCGGGAGTTGGTGATGGACAGGGAGGCCTGGCGTGCTGCAATTCATAGCTTTTCCTGTTAGGTGGTCCCATGGATGGGAAGTGTTTGAGCTGCCTTTCAAAGCATTTTAACATAATATCTCATCTCTGGGAGACCTAGATGTCCTTCAAATCCTAGGTTTCCCTGAAATTGCTGATGAGTTTCTGTTGAGGTATATGTGCCCCCACTTGAAATTAGTCCCCCAAGGGCAGGGACTATAGCCCCTCTTCATCTTTGTGTCCCCAGAAGTTTGCAATACTCGACATGTCCCAGTGAAGCTGGATAAGTGTCTACTGGACCAGACTGCTCTGTGAGCTGAAGCTGGAAAAAGAGGGAAATTAGGACCACCTTGAGTGTGAGCAGTAAGACAACCCCAGTGAAGTTTCTTTAATTATTTTTCCTAAGGGAAGAAAAAAAAAAGAGTTTGGTTTCAGACTTCCCTGGTGGTCCAGTGATTAAGATTTTGTGCTTCCAATGCAGGGGGTGCAGTTTCAATTCCTGGGTGGGGATCTAAGATCCCACATACAGCGCTGTGTGGCCAAAAAGAAAAAGCAGTTCATGCTTCTAAGGAAAAAGCAGCAAAAAGAACACTTAAATTGCTCATCATCTCATCCACCCAAACCTGGGGATACCACAAATTCCTTTTACCTTGTGTCAAAGCATGAAATATAAATATGTGTGTGTGTATACATATATAGATATATAGTGTTTACATTTATGGCATAGAACATGGTATTCCACTACATGATGGTATTATCTTTATTTAACTGATACCCCCACTTTGGGAACTCAGGCTATTTCTAAATTTTGCTCTTTTAAAGAGCGGCCTGGTGAATAACCTTGTAGCAAAAGCTCACCCCACATTTTTTATTAGTTCTTTAGGATAAATTCCCAGAAGCAGAATTGCTGGGTGATGGGTAATTTACATTGTCACCCACAGTGACAGTGCCCTTGATCAGGTGAAAAGTTTTAATTAAACATCACACAGAATTCTATAATCTTGTCTCAGTAGTGTCATCACCACTCAAAACATTTAGTGAACCCTGTGTTTGGTGATCCAGGCTATGACTCACACAAGAAAATAAATCTTAATCTCTCATCTTGCCTTTGATCTTGGACTACTCAGGAAAATCTAATTCATTACAAAAAAACAAAGAAAGTAACCCTGGAGGATACTCGTGTACATGTGCCACCAGAGTCAAGAGGTAAGAACAGAAACACTTGCTATGGTGGAGTAGGGGGCACATCAGAGCATTAGTGTTAGGGGCCCCTCAGGCCAGCTTTCATTGTATGTGTCCTGATAGAATTATTCAAAACTCATGTCATTGCCCCTCATGTACTCTCCATGTGCCTCTCTCTTGATGCTTTTCCAATTTGAAGGTTTTTTTCACCTATTATTTTTATAATTTTTTTTTTTTGAGTGAAATCATCTGAAGACCCCTTATGGGTTACAACAAAGAAGGCTCTCCTCTTAACCGTTTTTTTCCTCAAAGGTTCCCAAGCTTCTCTTTCTTTAGGTCTTAAAGTGAAAGTGAAGTTGCTCAGTCGTGTCCGACTCTTTGTGACCCCACGGACTGTAGCCTAACAGGATTCTCTGTCCATGGGATTTTCCAGGCAAGAGTACTGGAGTGGGTTGCCATTTCCTTCTCCAGGGAATCTTTCCAACCCAGGGATTGAACATGATCTCCCGCATTGTAGGTGGACACTTTACTGTCTGAGCCACCAGGGATATACATAAATAAAGAACTAATCATTTCAAAATGTTTTTATAGGGTTTCTTCATGGAAGGTAAAGAGACACAGTAGCACCCAACTGGGGCTTAGTCTTTCTTTCTTTCCTTTTTGATTTATCTTTTTGGCTGCGCTGTGCGGCATGTGGGATCTTAGTACCCTGACCAGGGATCAAATATGTGCCCCCTGCAATGGCAATGCCGAGTCTCAACCACTAGGCCACCAGGGAAGTCTCTGGGACTTAGTGTTTCTATATGGAGGGGTTTTTTGCTTGTTCCTTAGAAGAAAAGCTATGACCAACCTAGACAGCATATTAAAAAGCAGAGACATTACTTTGCTAACAAAAGTCCATCTAGTCAAAGCTATGGCTTTTCCAGTAGTCATGTAGGGATGTGAGAGTTGGACCATAAAGAAGGCTGAGCCCCAAAGAACTGATGCTTTGGAACTGTGGTGTTGGAGAAGACTCTTGAGAGTCCCTTGGATTGCAAGGAGATCCAACCAGTCCATCCTAAAGGAAATCAGTCCTGAATATTCATTGGAAGGACTGATGCTGAAGCTGAAACTCTGATACTTTGGCCACCTGATGCGAAAAGCTGACTCATTGGAAAAGACCCTGGTGCTGGGAAAGATTGAGGGCAGGAGGAGAAGGGGATGACAGAGGGTGAGATGGGTGGATGGCATCACCAACTCGATGCAATGAGTTTGAGCAAGCTCCAGGAGTTGGTGATGGACAGGGAAGCCTGGCGTGCTGCTGTCCATGGGGTTGCAAAGAGTCAGACACGACTGAGTGACTGAATTGAACCGAACTGATGGAGGGGTTTAGACGTGGCTCTTGATTGATGCACTGATTTTTACTGTGATTATATGCTTAGTTGGTGAAGTCTTGGTGAAGAGCTATTATTTTATGGAGGGAACAGGCTGAAATTAACTCAGGCCAACCATTGTTGCTGCCATGTATATTACTGTATTGCATAGAACTCCTCAGTGGCTCTTGGCAGCCTGCCAAGTAAAGCTGTGATGCTTGGGCTGATGTTCAGGGTCCTCTGCAATGTAACTTCCACCCTGTTTCTCCAGTTTAACATCTCCTACTCCTTGTGCAGCCCTGTGTGGATGCTCTTCATCTTTTGGCCGGTCTCCTTTTCCAGCCGCTGCCATGGTAGCCAGCTTTGTACACATGTGACCCGGAAATTCTCACTTAGCTGCACGGAGAATTGTTCACATGTCCCTGACTCTGCAGTGTGGACACATTGGTCTCCTGGTTGCCTTCTGGGCATGCAAGGGACTGACCATCAGTGGGGCAGCCTCTGATAAGTGGGGGTGGGAACTGGAGGGTGAAGAGCCCCCTTCCTGTCTGTCAGCTGGGTGATTCTCAGGCCCTTCCACACGACTCCTCAGAAGTCCCCACAGGACTGTGCCTCACATGTCCACAGCAGTGCCTGGCTGATAGCCCACCTCCATCCTCGGGCTGGTCTTCCCTCCTCGTTATTCCCCTCCCCCCGTCCCTTACCCTCATTCCCTGGGATCCTTTCCCCAAATATATGGCAACGAAGCCTCTTCTAATGCTTCACTGGTTGGCAGGAATGACAGTCCCGTTCTATTTTCTGATCACGTTCCTTGCTCTTGTCTCATCATTTCTTTAATATTCACAGGGAACATCTAGCATGTTCCTTGTCGAGAGAAGGGCCCCCAGTACAAAAAGGAATCAGGCCCAGGCTTGCTCCTGAGGTGACAGAATAACTGGTCTGGTTTGGGGCATCTGAGGTTTTCTCCAGAATGTCTTTTCAAGGAAGGAATTTGCTGGGAGACAGTGGTGGAAGACGTTCTGTTTTGTTTTTGTATACAAGATGGCCGAGGGAGTGGTGCAGGCAGAGAAGTAGGGTGGTGAACATGGTGCGTTTGGGGAGTGGAAAGTTGAGGGAGACTGGAGTGGAGGGCCTGGAATGTGCACATGTCCACAGGGTCAGGGAGGGCCCTGAGTGGCTCCTTACATGTTGCTTTCCTGGTCCGGGCTTCTGTTCTAGGTGGCCCTTGCTGGGCTGTGGCTGCTGACCAGGTGTGGGTGCTGGCAGGCATGGCCTTGGCACAGGCCTCAGTCTGAGTCTCTCAGTACAGGGGCTCTGGGCAGCTGAGTCTCGCCTCCCCCATTCCACCCTGCCCCACAGCCAGTCTCTGGAACAGCTGGCAGGCCCAGGAGGGTATGTCCTTCACCCTTCCTGAACGCCCCAGATCACACTGTGCAATCTGCTTATGTGTGTTTCTGTTTTCTTTGCTCTGAAGCAGTCCTGCTCTGGGGGGTCTTTATGCTGAGCCCATCCCGCTGTGGTCACCGTGCTGCTCCTGGCTCGGGGACAGGCCAGTGACTTTACAGTGAGCCAGGGTGACTGGTAGCTGCCCCATCAAGCGGACCCCATCCTGGGGACTTGAAATTAAAAGACGCACAGAGATGGCAGCAGAGAGAAGCAGCGAGGACGAGACAAGGCGAGCAGAGGGAAGCAGCGTGGTTGACGGCAGGACGGGCAGGGAGGTGGTGGTTGAGTCCCAATGATGTGGCCGTACCAGGACCTGTGAGACAGTGAATGATCCCCAGAGAGCCCTGGAGGGTCTTTTTGTTTCTGAACTAAACCCCAACCCTCACCCCCACTCTGATCTCCTGCCCCCGCCAAGGCCAGTTCAACTGGAGGTCAAAGGACAAGGCAGTTATGAGGATACAAAACCCAGAGGTCAGCCTACCAGGGCCCAGGGCAGGTGGTGAGGGTAGGAGCAGAGGTACAGCCCTTGGAGCCTGTCTAGCACCCGTGCCAGCTGAGGTGGCTGTGACTGTTGTGACAGTAAATGCCTGTCACTTAAAGACTCGGCAGGTCTCCATTCCTTGCAAGCAGAGCAGCCCGACACAGCACAGTGGGGAGGGCCACTTGGTCTCCTGGTTCCCAGAATGTCCTCCTACGTGCCCACAGAGGGCCAGTACTTGTCAGCAAGGCCTCTGTTGGGCCATGGCTGAAGGAACCCCAGAGACACATCAGGCCTTCTTAGTTACACTGTGAGCTGTTTATTTACCATGTAGCTATACTTAGGAATGAAGACTCTCACAAGGACTCTTTCCCTGTATTTATCTACCGAAGTTTATTCTGTCAAATCAAAAAGAACACTCTGAGTTCCCTCCCCCCCCCCCACCACCGCCAGAAGTTTAAAAAAAGAGATTAAAAAAAAAAAAATACACCAGCTCTCTCAGGGCAGCTGGCCTCCTTCAGGAACCAGCTGAAACTCCAGGGGACAAGAGCAGAAAAGCAACTTTAGGTTCAGAATGCTGAGTCATATCGAGCATGTGCTGGCTGCTGTGGGAGGCGATTAGGGAAGAAGATTGCTGTGTGTGTGAGAGGGGGAGAGAGAGAATATTTACGAGGAGGAGGTGTGGACTGGAAGGCGGTGCCCAGCTTGGATCAGGGAGGAGGCCGGGCCCAGACCAGACTCCTCGCTGGGGCCCTTGTTTACTCAGCCAGTTGTGCCAGACCCCAGGCTTCCCCGAGCTCACTGTTGTAACATCCCTGTGCTGTCACCCCTGCTGTCCGGTTCAGGACCCTGGGGCTCCAAGTTCCCAAAGCCAGCAAACGAGTATGTTAAGCTGTGGAAGTGACAGTCACTCAGTCGTGTCCAAGTCTTTGTGATCCTGTGGACTGTAGCCCCCCAGGCTTCTCTGTCCATGGAATTCTCCAGGCAAGAATACTGGAGTGGGTTGCCATTCCCTTCTCCAGGCGATCTTCCTGACGCAGGGATTAAACCTGGGTCTCCTGCATCGCAGGCAGATTCTTAACCATCTGAGCCACAGGGGAAGCCCTAAGATAGGGATGTTGGTTGATGTTGTCAGGGTTAAAGTGAAGCAACAAACACGTTTGTCAGGATTTCACTAGTTCATCCACCTCGTCAAGGATACGAGTGACTTTTTTGCCAAACTGTGTAAGAGTTTTAGAATCCTGGGGAAATATTTCCTCACTTTTTTGTTCTATTTGCAATGTAATGGATCCCAAATGTGGTACACTTTTAAGTGAATGCTGCGCTATTAACACTTTCTCCTTCACTTTCTTAGATCTAGATGACAAGAAATAAAACCCCAGTCTGTAGCATTTGCCAATTTCTGTGGTATAAATATTCCTACTATGGCACATTTCAAATTACCCTCACGACACTGCTGAGAGTGATGCAGATCTGGGAATAGAAAGGCAGGGCACGCCTTTTATAGTATTTTCACCATACAGATACAGTAGATGTAAATAACCAGAATAGCCCAGGTAGTAGTTAGACGTAGCAAAATAATTGGGAATGTGTGAGTATTTAATACTTTGGTGTTTCATATAATTTATTAAATTACAAATTGCTGTAACTTAGTTTTTAATAAGAGCTGGGTTTATCACCTGGGTCTCCAGGTTCTGCAGACATCCTCTCACCACTGGTGTGTGTCAGCTCCAGTACATCAGATTGTAGCCTTATCTTAAAACTTGGCAAGTCGTACACGCACCGTGTGGAGCCAAGATCCTGAATCATTTCTGCTATTTTCAGATGTACACACACCACTATGCCCCACCTCAGTGGAATAGCAGAGTTTGTCCCTCGTCTGTCTTCTCTAACTTCGTGTCCTGTACTTTCCTTCTCACTGACTCTGCTGCCGAGATATTCCTTGAACACACTGGGCTTGTCCACCTCAGGACTTTAGCACTTGCTATTTTCCTGGCCTAGAATGTTCTTCCTCCAGCAGTCTGCATGGTTCATTCCCCTTCCTCCTTCAGATCTTTGTTCAGATGTCACCTTCTCAGTGAGGTTTTCCCTGCCCACCTTGCTTACAACTGCAGCCCCTCCTTTGTATTCGCCTGCTGACCATCTCTCTTCCTTGCTTTATGTTTCTCCCTAGTGTCAATTACTTTTAATGTATCACACTGTACAAATCCTCCTATTTATTCATTTTCTTTATTGCCTGTTTTCATCCATGAGGATGTAAGTAGTTCAAAGGCTAGATATTTTTTGCACGTTTTGCTGGATCCTATGTGTATAGAACAGTGCCTAGCACAGGATAGGTGGTCAATATATATTGTTGTGTAAATAAATGATTGAACAGTAGATGCCCAGTAAATATGTATTGAATAAACAGATGAATGTTGCCTCAAGGTCTGGAGGCATCAGATTACCAAGGGGGGATTTAAAAACTGTATGTTTGTATGTGTGTGTATATATATATATGCGTGTGTTTATGTATATATGTGAGAGTTTTATTGAGATATAGTGTTCACCCACTTGATGCTTACAATTTAATGGCTTTTAAAAATTATTGATTTATTACTATTTATTGATGCTTTGTTTATTAATTATTTGTTTATTGAGCAACTGAACAACAACAACAAATTGATTCCTTCCACTATATGGATTCAGTTTTTGGCTGTGCTGGATCTTTGTTGCTGCATGTGGGCTTTCTTTAGTTGCATCAAGGAGGTGTTACTCTTCATTGCAGTGCAAAGGCTTTTCATTGTGGTGGCTTCTCTTGTTGCGGAGCACAGGTTCTAGGGTACGTGGGTTTCAGTAGTTGTGGCACATGGGCTTGGTTGCCCCACAGCACATGAGATCGTTTTGGATCAGGGGTCAAATCCATGTCCCCTGCTCTGGCAGGCAGACTCCTAACTACTGGACCACCAGGGAAGTCCAGACAATTCAGTGGTTTTTTAAATGTTTTCAGAGTTATGTGAGCATCAATGATACCAATTTTAGAACATTTTTATCACTCCAAAAAGAGCCTCATGCCCATTAGCAGTCACTCTCCATTGCCTCCAAATCCTCCCAGCCCTAAGCAACCATTAATTTACCTCCTGTCTTGATAGACTTGACTATTCTGTACAGTTCATACATATGGACTTGTACGACGTGTGACCTTTCATATCTGGCTTCTTTCACTTAACATAGTCTTTTTGAGGTTCATCTATGTTATGGCATATATTAATACTGCTTTATATTGGTGAATAATATTCCACTATATGGATAGATCAAGTTTTATTTATTCATTTGTCAGTTGATGTATGTTCAGATTTGTTCCATTTTGGGGGCTATAATAGAAAATGCTACTATGAACATTCATATACAAGTTTTTGTGTGGGTATATGTTTTCATTTCTGTTAGATATATACCTAGAAATAGAATTGTTGGGTCATATGACACTCTAAGTTAATATTTTAGAGAACTACCCATCATCTAGTAGATTTCCAATTTCTTCACATCCTTAGCAATTCTTGTTAGTATCTGTTGATTCTATTATAGCCATATTCAGTTCAGTTCAGTCCCTCAGTTGTGTCTGACTCTTTGAGACCCCATGAACTGCAGCACACCAGGCCTCCCTGTCCATCACCAACTCCTGGAGTCCACCCAAACCCATGTCCATTGAGTCCGTGATGCCATCCAACCATCTTATCCTCCGTTGTCCACTTCTCCTCCTGCCCTCAATCTTCCCCAGCATCAGGGTCTTTTCATAGTAGGAGGTAAGAAGTCATTTGTTAATTTGGTTTGCAGTTCTTTTTTCTAAATGAAGTATACTTGATTTACAATATTGTGTTAGTTTCAGATAGATGTACAACACAGTGTCTTGGCTATTGTAAATAGCGCTGGTTTACATTTCTTTGGTGACTGACGATGCTGAGCATCTTTTCATGTGCTTATTGGCTATTGCATGTCTTCTTTGGAGTCATGACTTTGCCAGTTTTTAAATTTGGGTTGCCTTTTTGTTGAGCTGTAAGAATTCTTTATATATTTTGCATACTAGACTTATTAGATATATCATTTACAAAAATTTTTGTGCACTGTTTTTCACTCTCTTCTTGATGGGTGTTCTAAGCACAGATGTTTTAATTTTAATGGTGCCTTATTTACCTCAGTTTGCTTTTGTGTCTCGTGCTTTTGCTGTCACATCCAAAAACTTAACCCAAGATTATAACGATTTACACCTTAGGTTTTCTTCTAAGAGTTTTATAATTTTTGCTCTTACATTTAGGTCTTTGATTCATCTTGAGTTAACTTTAATGCATGGTGTGAGGTAGGGATCCAGCTTAATTCTTTTGCATGTACATATCCAATGGTCCCAGTCCAATTTGTTGAAAAAGCTATTTTCACCCATTGAATTGTCTTGGCATTGTTGTCTAAAACAAGGGGAGATTTTAAATCAGATTTTTATGATTAGGTTTATTTATTTGTGATTTATTTTCCTGGAAGCATTGAGAAGTCTAGTTAAAGTCTATTTATGTAGAAGGCAGGAAATGCTTTCAAACTATTTTAAGAATAAAGGGAGTGCTCTTAATGCCTAGACTGTGATTTTTTCAAAATGTTTTACCTTTTTTTCTGAAATTGAGGTATAGTTACATATAATATTTTATTAGTTTTAGGTATACAAAGGAATGTTTCAATATTGCAAAATGACCACTGAAATAGCTCTGTTTAACATTTGTCACCATACATGGTTATAAAACTTTTTTTCTTGTAGCGAGAACTTTTAAGATTTACTCTTTTAGTAACTTTATATGTAATACAGTATTATTAACTATGTGCTTCCCGAGTGGCTCAGTGGTAAAGAATCTGCCCGCCAACCAGGAGACTTGAATTTGACCCCTGGGTCAGGAAGATCCCTTGGAAAAAGAAATGGCAACCAACTCTAGTATTCTTGCCTGGAAGATCCCATGGACACAGGAGCCTGGGCTACAGTCCATGGGGTCACAAAGAGTCAGACACTACTTAGCTAGTAAACAACAACAACAATTGTAATTATTATTAGTAACTATTGTCACTATGCTATAGATTGCTTTCCCATGACTTATCTACGCTGTAACTTTTGACCCCCTTCACCCATTTTGCTCACCCTCAACTCCTTTCTCTGGCAACTACAGATCTGTTCTCTGAACCTATGAGCTTTCTAAATTTTTGTTTTCATTTTTAGATTCCACATTATAAGTGAGATCATGCACTTGGCTTTCTCTGTCTGACTTATTTCATTTTGTATAATACCCTCCGGATCTGTCCATGTTGTCACAAATCTCAAATTTTCACCCTTTATCATGGCTGAATACTATTCAATTGTGTATATGTACCACTTCTTTTTCATCCATTCATCGATCAATGGACATTTAGGTCATTTCCATGTCTTGGCTAGTGTAACAATACTGCAGTAAGCATTAGACAGTGATCTTGAATTATTATTTTCTACTAAAAGAAACCAAGGTCCCTTGGAGACATAATTAATTCTAGGTTAATTCTAGGGCAGGAAAAGCTTGGAACAACAAAGACTGCTATCTATGGTCATGTCAAAAAGACTCAGAAACCAAGCTATATAAGCATTCACTAGGCCAAGATGGAATGGTGATTATTAACAAGAATAATAACTACAGTGGACTGAAATGCATTAAAAATGTTTAAATCCATGATTCATAGTGATGTTTTAAAAATATTTCTTCACTGGTTACTTTTGGAGGATGCCAAGAAATCACCTCATTATTTTGTAAATTGATGGAGGAAAATAAGTATTTATCTTACCTTGCCCCTCTAAAGTGTACCGTATGGTAACCAAATAGTTAAAAAGAAGAGGTTTCTGTAAAAATTTTCCAGCTATTAAAGGAATGATAGGTTTGGAATGTCATTCTGTAATCCCTAATAAGTGAATATGGGCCATCAGTGACTGATAACATCATCTAAATAGAGAAAGAGGGAGAGAAAAAGAGAGAGAGAAAGGTGGGGGAGAAAGGAAAAGGAGAAGGAGAGAAGGAAAAGATTATTTTGTTCTTCCTACTATGGCAGTACACAGTAACCCCACACCTATGAAACAGGTTAAAAAATAAAACAGAACTTCCCTGGTGATACAGGGGATAGGAGTCCGCCTGCCAATGCAGGGGACACTGGTTCAGTTCCTGGTCCAGGAAGATTCCACATGCCATGGGGCAACTGAGCCCGTGTGCCACAACTACTGCCCCTGAGTGCTGCAACTACCAAAGCCCATGCACCTAGAGCCTGTGCTCTGCAACAGGGGAAGCCACTGCAGTGAGAAGCCTGTGCACTGCAACAGAGAGCAGCCCCCACTGACCTCAGCAAGAGAAAGCCGAGTGCAGCAACAAAACCCAGCGTAGCCATAATGAAAGAAAGAAAGGAAGCCAGCTAGCTTCCCTGGTGGTAAAGAGTCCACCTGCCAATGCAGAAGACGTGGGTTCAATCTCTGATCCAGAAAGATCCCACATGCTGAAGAGCTGCTAAGCCTGTGTGCCACAACTGCTGAACCTCTGCTCCACAGTTTGTGACTCACAACCACTGAGCCCATGTGGCACAACTACCAAAACCCCTGCACCCTAAAGCCTGTGCCCCACAACGAGAGAAGCCACCACAGTGAGAAACCCATGGGCTGCAGTGAAGAGCAGCCCCCACCCACTGCAACCATATAAACAGTCTGAGCAGCAACGAAGACCCAGCACAGTCAAAAATACATACATACATACATAAATTAAATAGGAATCTAATCAAGCCTCTTGTCCTAACTACTCACTGAAAGAAAATACAGGAAGCAGAAGAATATGTTAAATGATATTCTGGGGATATAATGAAACTATAGGAAACTCTGTTGTAGGAAGCCTGGGTTTCTGAATAAATAATTTCATGGAAAGAAAAGAGATGGAAGCAGAATCTATAGATTCTATAGATTAAGAGATGTAACCATTTCATCAGTTCAGTGTAAAACTCTAACATGGATCCCAGTTCAAGTAAAGGATCCCAATTTGGAGTATACATGGACCAGAGAAACATGTATGTTGATTGGATATTTGATTATACTAAGGACTTATCACTAATTTTTATATGTGTGATAGCAGTATTGTTATATACTCTGAAGTATTGTTATATACTCTGAAGCCATTGTCATCTACTTTAAAGTCCTAGTTTTTCTACACTTAAATATATACATATATACCCACACACATACATACATACATACATATATATATATATATATATATATATATATATATAAAGAGAGATGAAATGATACAATGCCTGGGATTTGATTGGAGAAATCCACCTGTGGATATAGGTAAGGGTATAGAGTTTTGCTAGGAGAACGCACTGGTCATAGCAAACACCCTTTCCCAACAACACAAGAGAAGACTCTACACATTGACATCACCAAATGGTCAACAATGAAATCAGATTGATTATATTCTTTGCAGCTAAAGATGGAGAAGCTCTATACAGTCAGCAAAAACAAGACCGGCTGCTGACTGGGGCTCAGATCATGAATTCCTTATTGCCAAATTCACACTTAAATTGAAAAAAGTAAGGAAAACCGCTAGACCATTCAGGTAGGACCTAAATCAAATCTCTTATGATTATACAGTGGAAGTGAAAAATAGATTCAAGGGACTAGATCTGATAGATAGAGTGCCTGATGAACTATGGACAGACGTTTGTGACATTGTACAGGATATAGGAATCAAGACCATCCCCAAGAAAAAGAAATGCAAAAAAGGATAATGGCTGTCTGAGGAGGCCTTACAAATAGAGGTGAAAAGAAGAGAAGTGAAAAGCAAAGGAGAAAAGGAAAGATGTAAGCATCTGAATGCAGAGTTCCAAAGAATAGCAAGGAGAGATAAGAAAGCCTTCCTCAGCGATCAGTGCAAAGAAATAGAGGAAAACAATAGAATGGGAAAGACTAGAGATCTCTTCAAGAAAATTAGAGATACCAAGGGACCATTTCATGCAAAGATGGGCTCAATAAAGGACAGAAATGATAGGGACCTAACAGAATCAGAAGATATTAAGAAGAGGTGGCAAGAATACACAGAAGAACTGTACAAAAAAGATCTTGACCCAGATAATCACGATGGTGTGATCACTCACACTCACCTAGAGCCAGACATCCTGGAATGTGAAGTCAAGTGGGCCTTAGAAAGCATCACTACGAACAAAGCTAGTGGAGGTGATGGCATTCCAGTTGAACTATTTCAAATCCTGAAAGATGATGCTGTGAAACTGCTGCGCTCAATATGCCAGCAAATTTGGAAAACTCAGCAGTGGCCACAGGACTGGAAAAGGTCAGTTTTCATTCCAATTCCAAAGAAAGGCAATGCCAAAGAGTGCTCAAACTACCACACAATTGCACTCATCTCACATGCTAGTAAAGTCATGCTCAAAATTCTCCAAGTCAGGCTTCAGCAATACATGAACTGTGAACTTTCAGATGTTCAAGCTGGTTTTAGCAAAGGCAGAGGAACCAGAGATCAAATTGCCAACATCCGCTGGACCATCGAAAAAGCAAGAGAATTTCAGAAAAACATCTATTTCTGCTTTATTGACTATGCCAAAACCTTTGACTGTGTGGATCACAATAAACTGTGGAAAATTCTGAAAGAGATGGGAATACTGGACCTCCTGACCTGCCTCTTGAGAAATCCGTATGCAGGTCAGGAAGCAACAGTTAGAACTGGACATGGAACACAGACTGGTTCCAAATAGGAAAAGGAGTACGTCAAGGCTGTATATTGTTACCCTGCTTATTTAACTTCTATGCAGAGTACATCATGAGAAACGCTGGACTGGAGGAAGCACAAGCTGGAATCAAGATTGCCGGAAGAAATATCAAGAACATCAGATGTGCAGATGACACCACTCTTATGGCAGAAAGTGAAGAGGAACTAAAAAGCCTCTTGATGAAAGTGAAAGAGGGGAATGAAAAAGTTGGTTTAAAGCTCAACATTCAGAAAACTAAGATCATGGCATCCGGTCCCATCACTTCATGACAAATAGATGGGGAAACAGTGGAAATAGTAGCTAACTTTATTTTGGGGCTCTAAAATCACTGCAGATGGTGACTGCAGCCATTAAATTAAAAGACACTTACTCCTTAGAAGGAAAGTTATGACCAACCTAGACAGCATATTAAAAAGCAGAGACATTAATTTGCCTACAAAGGTCCGTCTAGTCAAGGCTATTGTTTTTCCAGTAGCCATGTATGGATGTGAGAGTTGGACTATAAAGAAAGCCTGGCACTGAAGAATTGATGCTTTTGAACTGTGTTGTTGGAGAAGACTCTTGAGAGTCCCTTGGTCAGCAAGGAGATCCAACCAGTCCATCCTAAAGCAGATCAGTCCTGGGTGTTCATTGGAAGAACTGATATTGAAGCTGAAACTTCAATACTTTGGCCACCTGATATGAAGAGCTAACTCATTGGAAAAGACTCTGATGCTGGGAAAGATTGAGGACAGGAGGAAAAGGGGACAACAGAGGATAAGATGGTTGGATGGCATTACTGACTCAATGGACATGAGTTTGAGTAGACTCTGGCAGTTGGTGATGGACAGGGAGTCCTGGTGTGCTGCAGTTCATGGGGTCGCAAAGAGTCGGACATGACTGAACAACTGAACTGAATATACCTCTTCATCTTTTGCTTTCAGACTACTGCTGGGCTGCAGAGTCCATATCTCAGCCACATCTGTAGGCTGGCTGGGCTGTTGGAAGGGTAGAATCCTGGGTTTGAATCCCATTTTCACCACTTGCAAACTGTGTGACTTTGAGCCAAATCCCTTAGCCTCCCTGAGCTGCTTCTTTCTTTGTTAATGGGAATGATACTGCTCACCTCAAAGTGTTTTGTGAGGATTAAATTCTATTAGGGATGTAAAAGCATGGGACTGGGCACAGATCAATTGACTGATGTGCCCTAAATGAGCAGAAATGTTAGGCCTTGAAGGGTGAGAGGCATTAGCATAGCTGGAAAGATAGGAAAGGTCAGGAAAAACGAAGTGCCTCCCCAGCGGTATGCCTCCCTCCGGAAACAGGTGAGAGGATGGGTTGGCTAGGCAGAGGGTCAGCACTCACGTCACTCTGGATGGGACGTCTTTTCCGGTTGTTGCAGGAGCCGCTGTAATTCTAGGACTTGGGTAGCCCTGTGTGCTTGTCTGGTGTAATGGAAACTCTGCCCTCTGGGCTGCACTGTGCCTCTTACTCGATATCATTGCCCCAGCCACTGGTAACTTGAGCAGGACATGGCTCTTGGCTCTCAGGGAAGTACAGTTTGACATTTCTCCTCAGTAGCATTCCACAACCAACCCCTCTGTTCTACCTGAGTCCAATATTCTCCTGGAGGTGGGCGTTGTGACACCATATTCTCTGGGATTTCCCCCCACTTTAAAAAAACACATTTTTATTTATTTGGCTGTGCTGGGTCTTAGTTGCAGCACCCAGGATCTTCAATCTTCATTGCAGCACTCAGGATCTTTAGTTGCGGCATATGGGATCTAGTTCCCTGACCAGGGATCGAACCCGGGCCCCCTGCATTAGGAGCGTGGAGTTTTAGCCACTGGACCACCAGGGAAGTCTCAGGATTTCCCCCAACTTTGACAGCCGCTCCTGAAAATCTCCTTTCCTGTCTCTGGTTCCTCATGTCACCTCCACAAGGTTGGCAGTTTGGGGACACAGTACTGAGTCACTCCCTCATTTCCATACATATTGCTCCCCAGGTCTTCTCCCCCCACCCCACAGCTCAGAAACTCTACAGATGCTGATGGCCCCAAGTGCCCCCTCCAGCCTGGCCTCCTTCACAACTCCAGACTCAGATAAACATCTGTCTGCTTGCTGCCTTCAACCACGAGTCTCTCTCTGGCTTTCTCCCCTGAATGAACCCTTTCCTGTCTCTTTCATCTCAGTAAATGGAACTTAGTTACTCAGGAATAAACACCTAAGAGTGGCCACCTTTGGCTCTTTCCTTTTTCTTATTCCTATAACCACTTCTCCACCCTATCTCCCCATCCAATCCTTTAGTAATGCCTGTTGACTCTCCCTTTAAAACACAGCCCCCAGGTACCCCCTTCTCCTTAGCTCTCCCATTCTTGTCCAGGCCAAAATCATGTTGCCCCTGAACTAATGCAGTAGCTTCCTGAATGCTTCATTCCTTCCTGAATGCATCCACTATACTCATGTTTCTTCACAAAGCAGCTCGAGCTGGTTTTAAAAATCTAAATCATGCCATTTACGCTCCTTCTCAAAATTCTTCAGTGGCTTCCTTTTGCTGGAAAGAAATCCAGTCCCCTAGCTTTGGCCTCTGAGGGCAAGAATCTAGCTTCCCATGGACCTCCTCCTCAGACAACTTCCCTGCATCCACTGGCCTCCGGCCTTGCTGGCTGACCCAGCCTCGGGCCTTTTGCACCTGCCATTCTCTTCTTGTTAAGATGCTTCCCTCCAGGTGACTTCGCATGTATTTGCATCCCTTGGCCACTCCATCTAAGGTAGCCATCTGGTCCATTTTAGCATCTTACTCAATTCCTGTTCTCTGTAGCATGCTTCTGATATTTTCTTGTTTGGTTTCTCATCTGTTTGTCTCCCCCGGTTGCATGTACACTCCATGAGAACAGTCGCCAGGCTGGTTTTGTGCATGGCTATGACCTCAAGGGCCCGCACAGGGCCCACCACACCCGAAGTGCTGTCCGGTCTGGAATTTGATTCTGCCCCACTTACAGGCTAATGAGTTAGCCTTTGGCTCTTGCATGGGTGCTGGCAGGAGACATGAAACTCGGAGGTTGGAAATTAAGGACCTTATTCCTCCCAAGACAGCAAGCAGCGTGTGTGCGCCAGGTTGCCCTTGCTCCTAGTTCTCACGAGGGAGACAGGACCTGGGCCAGATGGTGAGAGCATGCACAAGGAGCTTGTGCTCTGGGCGAAGGACACAGAGCTTGGGGGAGTTCATGACTCTGACAGTCAGCAGTGTGCAAGCCTGTCCTTCATCCGAAGGGAGACATTACCTCATCCCTCAAGGTTTCTTGCTGATGACACAACCCTGAGAAATGAGTAAAGAGCAGTCAGGCCTTGTATGCCTGGCACACCCAGCTAGGTGTGTAGGTGCGTGAGTCACATGGAGGAATGTGGTAACTATTTGTTGAATGAATGAATGAAAGAAACCTAGTCTAGTGACCAGGTACCAGTGTTGATGCCTGCAGATGGACTCACCTGGCGGCAGTTCCTGCCTGGATCCCCACCCCTCACTTACTCTGGGCTTTCCTTCTACCGCTGTTCTCAGCCCTCACCACGCCTCACTCCCGCCTGCATTCACTGAGGCTGAATGCTTGCTGGGACTGGTGGCATCTTCTGTTACCACCTGAGTCAGATACTATCTTTTTCTGCTTGCTGGATGGGGATTCCCCCCAGTGTCTGTGGCTGGCAGTCGCCCCAGAATCTGCCCTGCCCCACCCCCACATCGCGCTGCTGTTCAGTGGCCCAACATTGGCCCTGTCCACATGACATGAGGCGTGTTAACGATGGTGCTCTGATGGCACTTTCTGTTACATACTGGGTGTGTAAGAGGTGTGGCTAGGCATGTGTAAGGTGTGGCTGCTCATGCTTCTCATCCTAGAAAGTACTCTGTGAAATGGCATTACATTGTCCTCTCCCGTAATCCAGTCTAGACTTACAGATTTAGAAAGTTCAGATTTCTAAATTTTTGAACTTGAATCCAGGCAGTGTCCAGGGTTGACATAATTTAGTGATGTTGACTGACCAGTTAGAGAGCTCTAAGAGAGTGAAGAAATATTTGAAAAGCAATTAATTTAATTAGCAGAAAGTCCTGTCAGATAGTTGGAACATTAACAGTAGTATACCCGAACATTCTTACACTGTATGTAAACTCCATGGGAAGTTAAATTCTATTCAAAAGTGGTCTGGCAGGCACAGAATTAGACACCACACTAGGAGGAGCTGGCTAGGGGGTGGTTAATGGCATCCTGCTTCGGAAGCCTAATGTATCTGTCTTCATGTTAGAGACAGTCCTAGGAATTTCTTGGTGGTCCAGTGGTTAGGACTCTGTGCTTTCACTGTTGAGAGTATGGATTCAACCTTTGGTCGGAGAACTAAGATCCCACATGCCTTGAGACCAAAAAATAATTAATTAAAAAACATTAAAAAAAAAAGAAACATTCCTGCTAACGATCCTTATCGTTACCTTGAAGAGTTCTTATTATGAGCCAATTGTTGTCTCGGATTCTCCTTTTTAATATTTCTAGGGTTGACAATTCTCCCTTTTTGATCAACATATTTTTTTTTCTTTCTTTGGGTTTCACTTCCATTTGTTTTTCTGTTCTTTTACTACGTAACTAATACATAAATACATTTTGATGTAAAAGATCCAAGCAACACATACATCTCTAGAGACAAAGCACATGAAACCTCTCTGTCATATCCCTCTCCTGTCCCACTTTCAGTGGGACACCATGGACCTGGAATATGGAAACAATCAGACAGGAAGACCTCAATATGTATAAGTGACTGTTTCTGAGAGAGGAGTTTGTTAGTGATTTATATTTATCTTTACATTTTACTGTTTTCTTAAAATAATAACTCATTACTTCTTATAAGAAGAAAAAAAATGTTTTCCTAAGAAAAAGTGGAAACGAGCATAGCCTCTGGAATCCCACAGACATGGATCTGAATGCCAGCTGTACCCTCCCTCGCCCCCCGCCCCCATGTGTACACACTACTTTTCCTCCTTGAACCTCAGTTTCCTCATCTGTAAAAAATGGATATAACACCCCCTTCCCCCACTTACGAGGTTGTTAGGAATAAAGTACCTGAAAGCACCTGACACGTGGTCGTCACTCACTACATCAGCTTCCTCCCAAGGAAAAGAAAAGGCGCGTTGCCCTGGGACACCTTGACAGGTCATTTCTAATTTTACACGTGAAAGCTTCCAGAGCTGAAAAGTTGTGAAGATACTGTGTGTGCACACATGTAGGTGTGTGTGGGAAGAAAAGGAAATATAAGAATAAAACTCTTAAAACGATGCAGACTATGGGAGTGTACTTAATACCACTGAATTGGGCACTTAAAAATGGCACTGAATTGGGCACTTAGAAATGGTTGGAATGGTACTTTGATGTTAACTAATTTTACCACAGAAAAACATGTTTTTTAAAAAAACTGCTAGAAGAAGAGTGAGAACATCTTTCTTTCTTACACCCTTTGAGCCCCAGACTTTCTCAGGTAAAGCTGCAAAGCCATGTTTTGGGTTTTCTTATAGAGTTTCAGTCAAAGGAGCTCTTTTTACCTGTGTTAATTCTACTGTTCTAGTAAATACAGATAAACATGCAGTTTGGAAAGTGTTTTTTTGGTAAGTTTCAAAATCACACACAGCAAACAACACACGAACACAACTCAGTGATTATAGGTCTTTGACCACTGGCACAAGCTGCTTCTCCAATCAGGGTAGCCATCTGGAATGGAGGGGGAAGGGAACGGAGTGGGACTGGAGGTATGAGCTGGTGCAGGGGGCCAAGTGGCTGGAACATGTGGCAAAGGAGACTGCCTTTGCTCTTTTCCCCTTGGGTCTCACTTCCAGCCTCTTCTTTTGCATCTTTTCATTGTTGTTGTTCAGTCACTAAGTTGTGTCTGATTCTGTGACCCCATGGACTGCAGCATGCCAGGCTTCCCTATCCTTCACTGTCTCCTGGAGTTTGCTCAGATTCATGCCCATTGAGTCGATGATGCCATCCAACCATCTCATCCTCGTCACCCTCTTCTTCTTCTGCCTTCAGTCTTTCCCAGCATCAGGGTCTTCTCCAGTGAGTCTGCTCTTCATATCAGGTGGGCAAAGTATTGAAGCTTTAGCTTCAGCATCAGTCTTTCCAATGAATATTCAGGGTCAATTGATTTCCTTTAGAATTGACTGGTTTGATCTTGCTGTCCAAGGGACTCTCAAGAGTCTTCTCCAGCATCACTGTTCAAAAGCATTGATTCTTTGGTGCTCAGCCTTTTTTCATCTTAGTCTTAATGAATGTTCTTTCAATACATTGGCTCCATACTTGGAGAATATGCTGGGGAAGAATTGCAATGTGCCAGCTTTTTACTCCTGGGACAGCCATCTGCTGCTGCCCTCGGATGCTCTGACTTGGGCAGTCAGGGTAGCTGCCAGTTATTAGGGCCCTACTACACCCAAGTGCAAACATTTCATTCTCCATACTTTGCTGGTATTTCTCACAGTGACCCCCTAAGGTAGGCTTTATTACCTCCATTTTATAAATGTGGAAACTAAGATCCAAGCAGACTAGTGTTTTGCCTAAAGCATCACTGCTAATAAGTGACAGAATCAAGGATCCAAATCTTGACCTGTTTAATCTCTCAAGTCCCAACACTTTTCATCATGCTTGGTAGGTCACTCCACTTGTTTTAACTGTAGTATAAAAAACAAGGGGAAAAGAAAAGAAGGCCATGCAGTTGGGCTGGATTGGTAGTTCTCAGCTCTGGCTGCATGTTGGACTCTGCTGGGAAGACTGAGAAAGAACATGGAAGCACAGCCCGACTACTGCCAGGGATTCCAGTTCAGGTCCTAACATGTTAACACTCCCCAGTGATTCTAAAGGGCAAGTGGGTTGAGAACCCCTAGTCTACACCAATGCTTTGCAAATTGGAACTGCATTCAGTCCACTTGGGTCTGTGTTAAAATGCAAATTCTGATCCACCAGGTCTGCGTGTGCCTGAGATGCTATACTTCTAACAAGCTCCCGGGTGGTGCTGATGCTGTGGGTCCATGGACCACACTTTGAATAGTCAGCGTCTGAACCATCTCTAGGTCTCTGTCCCCTTCTAACGTGTTGTGACTGTAGAGAAAGAAGTTCTAAAGCACAGGCGTTCTGTTCTGTTTCCACCAAGCTTCCTGCATCTCTATATCTTGTCATCGCCATCTGTATTTCTGTTGATGGTCAAAATATGTCAAGGCTAAATGCCAACATGATGGACCGTGGGCCATGGTGAGTTCAGGCAAGTTACTTAATCTCTCTGCGTCCTAATTTCCTCAACTCCAAATTGAGGATAGTAAACCTTTATTGCATTGGGACATGGGGAGGATTAAATGGGTTAATATAGACCAAGCACTTTGTACCAACAGGTGCGCAACAAATGGCAACTGCTGTTGCCTTGGTGGACTTTCCAGGCTGACCTAATCTGATAGAGCTCCCTGTGAGTCAGGGGAACCCTGATCTCTGTCCTCTGCACAAAGCAGAGTTCGCCTTTGATCTCAGTGTCAGGGGACCTGGTGACGTAAGCCATCTCAAGGCGCAGGACTTTTGGACCAGTGTCCTTGCCTAGAGAATGACGGGCTTCCTCCCTTCTCAGGACTGTTTGATTATCTCCCCATCTCTGTTCCCTACCTACCTGTGGAAATTCCCTGGGGGTTTTTGTTATTAAAAACAGAGAAGGTTAGCTCTTAAGGTATGGGTTCTTAAGTGCTGCTCTGAGACTAATCGTTAGGAGTAATTTATTCAGTCAGTATTATACATGCCCAGGTGCCGGGGATACCAGGGACAAACAAACCCTTCACAGTCTCTTTCACCTTAGAATTTGTCAAGAGGGTGGGGGCAGATGTTGAACAAATACAATATCCATTTGCCACTGTGGAAAGTGGGGTGAAGGGAAAGAACAAGGCTTCCTGGAGAGAAAATACTGCCAAGTTTGTAGCACCATCAATTTTGACTTAAAAGCCTTGTGATTGCCTGTGTGTAGACTAGGCTAGAGCAGGACAGGAGGGAGGCAGGCCAAGCTGTTAGGAGTCTGACAGTGGTCCGGGCCCAGGTGGTGGCAGTGGAGCCGGAAGAATGGAATCACAACTAGGGGCAAATTCAAGAACCTGCCTTCTGA
Organism: Oryx dammah; assembly: GCF_014754425.2. Classification (NCBI taxonomy): domain Eukaryota; kingdom Metazoa; phylum Chordata; class Mammalia; order Artiodactyla; family Bovidae; genus Oryx; species Oryx dammah. The sequence continues at coordinate 39,905,919 of NW_024070186.1, forward strand.
TGCAGGGGACAAGGGTTCCATCCCTGGTCGAGGAACTAATACCACATGCCGAGGGGCAACTACTGAGTCCCTTAGCCACAACTAGAGAGCCTGTGTGCTCTTGAGCCCTGCTCTGCAACAAGAGAAGCCCTCAGGTCGCAAGGAAGATACAGCACAGCCAAAATAAAAATAAATCACCACCGTGATTCCGGTGGTGGAATCACAACTAGGGGCAAATTTCTTTCATTTGTCTTGAGTATCATAAAATGTCAGTTTGTAGATTGAATAGTTTTATAGTTTTTTCCCGTTTGTTCAATACAGATTGGGGCTCAGCTGGTAAAGAATCTGCCTGCAATGCAGGAGACCTGGGTTTAATCCCTGAGTTGGGAAGATCTCCTGAAGGGAAAGGCTCCCCACTCCAGTATTCTGGCCTGGAGAATTCCATGGGCTGTATAGTCCAGGGGGTCACGAAGAGTTGGACACGACTGTGTGACTTTCACATTCAATACAGAAGACACCATGTTATCACCATGGAAAATTCTCACTCGTTTTTTTTTTTTTTAGGTCAGTGACTTCCCTTCTGTATGTCTCTATTCATCTATTCATTCTGTAAAATAGTGGTAGTGGTAGCAGGTGTTGGTATCAGCAGGGTCTGACATTCTTTCTTGCCCTGTCTTTTGGAGACTCCAAGACAAATGTATTCACAAATAAGAATTTTTTAAAAGGTTTTATTTTGGCTGTGCTGTATCTTCCTTGCGACCTGAGGGCTTCTCTTGTTGCAGAGCAGGGCTCAAGAGCACACAGGCTCTCTAGTTGCAGCTAAAGGACTCAGTAGTTGCCCCTCAGCATGTGGTATTAGTTCCTTGACCAGGGATGGAACCCTTGTCCCCTGCATCAGAAGGCAGGTTCTTGACCACTGGACCACCAGAAAAGTCCTCACAAATTATAAGCTTCAAATGAGGAGCAGAAGCAGAAAGTTTAATACTGAGGGCAGTTAGATTTCCTATTCTTGAAGAACTCCTGGCTCCCTTTCTTCGGGGTCAGCACAGGTCAGTGAAATTATAATCATACTTCAAACAGAGAATGCATGAGTCAGGAAAAGTCAAGGCCACAGGCCCCTCAAGCCAGAACTAAAAAGCAAAGCTGATTTCAACACCCAAGTCCCATGCCTGGCTCTAAACCGTGGGAACCGAGAAGCAGCTAGAGCATGACTCACCTGCTAACTCTGAATGACGCACGCTGGATCAATTATCCCTGAACCATGGCATCCAGAGCCCTGCTGGAATGACCTACACACCTCAACTTTAATTTTAAGTAGCTCAGCTGTCTCAGGAAATTAGTACTAGAGCAAAAACATTTAGAAAATGAAACTTCACGTGTTGCAGAGAGGTCACCTCGTGGACCTAAGGTCACACTGCCAGCTACTTGGCAAGCCCTGGGAGCCTAAAGTCAGGGACAAGGAGAATTTCCTTGGAATGGTATTTTACAGGAAGTGCAGGACTCTGCTGCTGAGACAAGTTCAGTTCAGTTGCTCAGTCATGTCTGACTCTGCGACCCCATGGACCGCAGCACTCCAGTATTCCCTGTCCAGCACCTGGAGCTTGCCCAGACTCATGTCCATTGAGTCGGTGATACCATCCAACCATCTCATCCTCTCTAGTCCCCTTTTCCTTCTGCCTTCAATCTTTCATAGCACTGGGTCTTTTCCAGTGAGTCAGCTCTTCCCATCAGGTGGCCAAAGTATTGGAGTTTCAGCTTCAGCATCAGTCCTTCAGTGAATATTCAGGACTGATTTCCTTTAGGATGGACTGGTTGGATCTCCTTGCAGTCCGAGGGACTCTCAAGAGTCTTCTCCAACACCACAGTTCAAAAGCATCAATTCTTCAGTGCTCAGTTTTCTTTATAGTCCAACTCTCACATTCATATATGACTACTGGAAAAACCATAGCGTTGACTAGACAGACCTTTGTCAGCAAAGTAATGTCTCTGCTTTTTAATAAGCTCTCTAGGTTGGTCATAGCTTTTCTTCCAGGGAGCAAGCATCTTTTAATTTCATGGCTGCAATCACCATCTGCAGTGATTTTGGAGCCCAAGGAAATAAAGGCTGGTACTGTTTCCATTGTTTCCCCATCTATTTCCCATGAAGTGATGGGACTCGACGCCATGATTTTTGTTTTTCAAATGCTGAGTTTTAAACCAGCTTTTTCACTCTCCTCTTTCACTTTCATTAAGAGGCTCTATACTTCCTCTTCTCTTTCTGCCATAAGGGTGGTATCATCTGCATATCTGTGGTTATTGATATTTCTCCCGGCAATCTTGATTCCAGCTTGTGCTTCATCCAGCCTGGCATTTCACTTGATGTATTCTGCATAGAAATAAGCAGGGTGATAATATACAGCCTTGATGTATTGCTTTCCCAATTTGGAACCAGTCTGTTGTTCCGTGTTAAAACTGTTGCTTCCTGACCTGCATACAGATTTCTCAGGAGGCGGATAAGGTGGTCTGGTATTCCTATCTGTTTCAGAATTTTCCACAGTTTGTTGTTATCCACACAGTCAAAGGCTTTGGCAGAATCAATAAAGCAGATGTTTTTCTGGAATTCTCTTGCTTTTTCTATGATCCAGCAAATATTGGCCATTTAATCTCTGGTTCCTCTGCCTTTGCTAAATCCAGCTTGAATATCTGAAAGTTCATGGTTGACAAACTGTCGAAGCCAGGCTTGGAGAATTTGGGGCATTACTTTACTAGTGTGTGAGATGAGTGCAATTGTGTGGTAGTTTGAACATTCTTTGGCATTGCCCTTGTTTGGGATGAGACAAAGTGCACACTAAGACAAATGCCTGTGTGCTAAGTCACTCAGTCGTGTCCGACTCTCTGTGACCCCATGGACTGTAGCCTACCAGGCTACATGAGATTCTCCAGGCAAGAATACTGGAGTGGGTTGTGGTGCCCTCTTCCCGACCCAGGGATCGAACCTGCGTTTATATGTCTCCTACATTGGAAGGCAGGTTCTTTACCACCAGTGCCACGTGGGAAACCCCGCTGTTTGAAGGTGGAGTTTCAGCTTCTACTTAGGTGTGTTCCATGGCCTCTTCTCAATATTCCCATGATTTGCACTGGACGGTTTGCTGTGAGGACACCATCTTCTCAATCCTTTAAATCTTAAGAATCCAGGGAAACCAAGGCTAGTTCCTCCTCTCGGAAAAGTTAGGAACCTGTGATCTCAATTGGTTAGTTTAAAAACAATTTTTTAAAAAAACAGAGAATAATGTTAACACTAATATAACACATACCAGGTCCCTGTATCCCAGAATTAATGAGTATTAACATTTTCTTCAAGGTATATTAGAATCTTTTTTTTTTTCTTTAGAATGGCTCAGGCACTGTAAGATATAGGCTGAATCTACCATCTTGCTCGATTAGCCAGATTTCTTTCAAATTAGAATACAGAACTAGCCTGGGGAAGAGAAAGTTTGTTTTTTTTTTAATATGGTACATAGGTGGATCATGAGATGAGTCTTGACAAATGCTTGTCACTGTGTTTTTTTAAAAAATTAATTAACTAACTTTTGGCTGTGCCGGGTCTGTCTTGCTGTGTTCAGGCTTTCTCTAGCTGTGGCGAGCAGGGGCTACTCTCTAGCTGTGTGCTCGGGCTTCTCGTTGCGGTGGCTTCTCTTGCTGCAGAGCAGAGGCAGGGGCTTCAGTAGTTGTATCACGTGGGCTTATTAGTTGTGGCTCGAGGTCCTTAGAGCCTGTAGACTTTAGTAGTTGTGTCACGAGGACTCAGTAGTCCTGGCACATGGGCTTAGCTGCTCCGCAGCATGTGGGATCTTCCCAGACCGGGGAGCTGTGCCACCAGGGAAATCCTATCACATACTTTAAATTGCATTTTACAACTGGAACTAAAAGGAAAGATTTTAATTTACATCATGTTTCACTATTTTTCACTTCCTCTTAAAACAGGGAACAACCTGGGGATTTTCGTTTGTTTTCTGGCAGAAAATGGTTAAGTTTAAAAAAAAGTTGGAGAATAAAAGTTAAGTTCACAGATATCCAGTGACAGAGACTAAGGAGAGTTAGAAAACTACGGAAAATAAAAGCTCAGTTTTGTTGCCTACGACTTTATTTTCATTTTCATTCTAGACAGTGTCTGAATGGGGAGTCAGGAAGCCTGAATTCTGTGCTCCCGCTAGTGCACTGTATGACTGCTGGCCCATCCCTTGACCTTTTGATGCTGATCATCTAACATTTTATGCTTTTGCGGCGACTTGATTCCACTGTCTGCTCCCTTACTGTCTTTTGTTTATAGTTTTACCCTCTGGTACTTCCTTGACCAGTTGGTCCTGATTTCCCCCATCACATATAACAAGAAGGGTGAGCTATGGGCACCACAGGATGCTGGTGAGCTTGGCTAGTTTCTGTACAAAACACATTGCCTGGGTGTCACGTTTGCACCAGGCAGCCATTCCTGGACCAGCTCCACCCTGAGGGTCAAAGTCTGCCTGCTCCTGGATCTTAGTCTCACCTCCAGGCAGCCCTGTGTACCGGCTTGAAATATGACTTTTTCCATGACGAGAACTGTGGCTTTCATTCTTTACTCGACCTGTTATAAGCCTGTCCTTTGATTCGTGGTACTGCTTTTTTTTTTTTTTTTTTTTTGGTTGGAGGGGGCTTCCCACGTGGGTGCTAAAGAGCCTGCCTACCAATGCAAGAGAAATTAGAGCTGCGAGTTTGATCCCTGGGTCATGAAGATCCCTTGGAGGAGGGGGATGGCAACCCACTCCAATATTCTTGCCTGGAGAATCCCATGGACAGAGGAGCTTGGCGGGCTACAGTTCAGAGCGTCCCACAGTCAAATGCTACCGAACTGACAGCACGCACACGTGTACACATACTACTTTTCACCTTTATGTGAAGAACAGTCTTGAAGGTAAGTTACTTTAGCAAATTTCTTAACTGCTAAACTATTCCCTGGCTAAAAACTCAGCCCTGCAACTCACCTGAAATATGAAGTAAGTCTAAAGCCATCACTCCCACCTGGCACTTCTCTGATGCCGTCGGGCCACTAAGGGAAGCAGTCCATCCTTGTCGGGCATTTGGGGCTAAAACTGTGAATTCCTTTGAGAGTTCAGGGTTGGGATCAAGGGAGTGGGTCACCTTGGCTCAAACCTAGTGCTCCGGACATCACAGCCAAACCTCTTCCTTCTGATTCTGTAAACCAGGAAAAGTATTCTCTCTCCACAAGCCCTGGCACTGTCAGGCAGAAAGAACCACTCAAAGGAGGAGACCTGCCACACCCATGTCACTTTGTGGTTGAGAGAAGTGAGTTCAGACCCCAGTGGTGCCAGCAATCTGTGCTGTGGTCTTGGACAAATGCCTGTTTCTCCACAGAGAAACAGTGAGAGCTCCAAGGGGTGCCAGGGGTGAAGCTTCATGGCCCCTGCACAGTAGATACCCAGTAAGTATGCATCATTCCACTCAAGATGAAGCAGAATATTCATTTTTGAAAAATATTTATTAAAAAACTAAAGTGAATGTGGAAAAAAAAAAAACCACCCAACAAACCACACCCAACACATACCTTTAAATAGCAAGCATTTGACACTGGTTATAAAGCTTTTCCAACTCTACTGATCTAGTCTTTCCCACCATCTAAGTTAAGGAGGGCCTCTGAGGGAAGCCGGGTGTAAACAGGTCATCTGTACTAGTGATGAGCAAAACCTAACTACGTGAGAGCTATCAACGGCTACCCTTTTTGCTTTCCTAGGCAGTCCCTCCCAAACACAAGAGAGTGACTAGATCTCAGGACTGTGTTTGTGAGGATCTGTGGTTCCTGTTTTAATCTGGGAGTGGGAGTGTGTGTGGATGAAACAGGAGAAAGATAGACAAATCAGTAGAGGGTAATCGGAAAGCACCTTTAAAGTCTGGACCCTTGCCCACAATTTAACCCAGTAATTCTCAAACTTTACTGTTGGAAAGCATCCCCTGATGAGACTGTTAAATTCGCAGGCTCCCCAAATTGCATGTTTCAGATAAGCACTCCATTGATTCTGTACACACTGGTTAGCCATCCGGTTTGAGAAACACTGTTTAAAATGTAGTAAAACAATTCCTACGTCCTTAAACACAAGGTAAGAGCAAAGTTAAAGACTCTGCTGACAGTCACTGTGCTTTCGTCAACTTGGAGGGACCAATACAGGGAGGCAGGAAGGAGCCTCCAGTTCCTAACAAACATCCTGGTCTTAGAGGAGCCTGAGAAACCTGTCAGGTGCTGTTCAGGAAGGAAGTAAAATTTAATAATCAAGTTGATTTCCGATCATAGGGTAGCCTCCAAACGACTAACCGGCCAACCTCCTCTGTCCCGGTTTAATGAACTTCGTTGGGCCAGTGCCAGATGGGAAGCTGCCGTTCAGACAGGACACGGGGAAACTGTGGGTCCTGACTTGTGAAGACACTGTGAATAAAACACCTATAAAAACCTTTATTAACCAGAGAGCGCCACGCCCAAATCATGTTGGTGCGTCACGGACAACACGTAGAAATAGTCACATTGATGCCAAGGTTCCCGTTATCTGCAAAAAGATGCGCTATGGCTGTGTCGAACACCAGGCAGTCGCTGTTCATGATGGCTGCGGACACGCCATCGTGGATGGACCGGGGCGTGGCCTCCCAGGTCAGTCTCCTCCGGTTCCCATTCAGTTCCAGTCTGTAGGCGAAGTTCTCCGCCTGCTTGCGAGTGCCGATGAGCAGGACGATGGCGAAGAACTGCTGGTGGCCCTCATACTTCTCTTGCTTCTCCAGCACCAGCATGAAGTGATGGCCGAAACACGACTGCATCATCACCCAGTCCACAGCTCCTGGCAGGTTAATGTCTGTGGCCAGAAAGACGATGTCTTCTCCCTGAAGGGTGGTGATGCTCTTGTGGGCGTGCATGAGATGGGACATCACGGCTTCCAGGGACCCCTGCCACTTGCAGGAAGCACCGGGACAAGGGCAAGAGTAGGGACGGTATTCACAGATGTCTTCATGCTCCGGCTTCTCCGTGTGGTGCAGGGTCAGGGAACAGCCCGTGGTCGCATACTGCAGGGACAGAAAGCAGCACAGTGAGACACTGGGGGCTTCTTCCACCTCTGAGGCTGCAAACCTCAGGTTTTCCAGACTCAAACTGCATTTTTGTTTCAACTACTTTCGTTCCAGGTGAGTTAAATATTGCAGACTGAAACGTCTTAGTGCCTATTCATCCTCCGCACTGCCCTGCATAACATCAGGGGCCCATCCCGGCCAGGAATGAGCTGCATTCCTGCCCCTGTTCCAACACTGTTGAAAACGTGAGAACTCAAGTACTCTTACAAATGTTTCAAACAAAATTGTGGAGCCAGCCCTAGAAAACCTGGCTTTCCTCTTATTTTCCAGGTATTTAAAGAATTTTTAAAAAGAATTTAGAATTGCTTGTGTGCATTGAGTGCTAAGTCACTTGAGTCGTGCTCGACTCTTTGTGACCTTATGGACTGTAGCCCTCCAGGCTCCTGTCCATGGGATTTTCCAGGCAATACTGGAGTGGGTTGCCATGCCCGCCTTCAGGGGATCTTCCCAACCCAGGGATGGAACCCGCATCTCCTGCATTGACAGGTGGGTTCTTTACCACTAGCACCATAGAATTGCTTAGGGGTAGGACAAGGATGAATGTCATCTTTGGACTAGTTTTCACCGACAGTTTTGCAGATGGTGTAATTCCCCCCTGTTGGCCCCGTCCACTGCTTCCTGGCTCCAGCTGTGACCAGCAGGTGGGCTGTGGGAAAGCTGCCCTGTGGCCCCCTGCTCTTGCTGGCGGAGTGACCAGCCCAGTGCAGAAGAGGGCTGGAGACCCCTCACATGGCTAGAACCGTGACCTCACCTTCACCTTTTACCCCCTGCCCCAAGGGTGGGCTTTGGACATACATTTTTTAGGAAAAGAAATCACATTCAAGAACTTTTCAGTTTGGTTCCAGCCAGTGGAGCTTGGAGTGAGAAGGGCCTCACTCTCCTCTGAGTCCGCTGGACTTGCCTCAGGCCCCTTCCTAGGCCTGTGCTCACCTCTTTGTGACCGGGTGGTCAGGTCCTCCTGACAGGCCCGGGAGGAAGGGGAACTAGAGTGGGCGCTTGTCCTAGGTGGGTTTCCTGACACAGTCAGTCTGTCCTTCAAACGCTGCCTTAATAGGGAGGGAACAAAGCCTTTTTCTCCCTGCACATTCCTGATGGATAATCACATCTATCACGAGAAAAGAGCACACCACAGGAATTAAGACTTCTGTACCCAAACTTCATGAAAATGACCCTGCTAATTCCCAGACACCAGATAGAGAATGAATCTACCAATAGACACTTGCTCAGAGGACTATGCTGTATTTTTGTCAAGAATAAGGAAACCTGAATGACCTCTTTAGGTGAAACCAGAAGTCAGCTTCTTCCCCCTCAAGCCCAGAGTGGCAGCTTTGCCATTTGGGTTCCTGCACTTGGATTCCCTCACCCCCTGTTGAGACATGAAGACGTCAAATGATGGCAGGGCCACATCAATTTTCTTTTTGGTCCCACTGGGTGACTTGCAGGATCTTCATCCCCTTACCCAGGATTGAACCCAGGGCCACAGCGGTGAAAACCCTGAGTCCTAGCCACTGGACCACCAGGGACTTCCTCTGCTTCATTTTTCTAAGATGCCGTGTCCAAGGCTGAAAACATAAAACCGAACCCTACAGCTGTTTATGCTTCTCCCTACCCGTCCTTAAGGAATAAACCCTTATGAATTTTAAAAATAGGTCAAATTCTGATCTTTGCAGCTGAATTAAATCACTAGCAGTAAGCAGGCCCTGAACGTCTTCTCCTTACAAGACCCTAAGCTGCAGTCACTGAGAAGTAGATATGGAGGAGAGAAGGCCGCCACCACCCTTAGGGAGATGAGTCTCCCCTAATAAGGAAGAAGAAGGTGGCTTAGAGAGAGACATGCAGCTCTTCCTCCTCCGTACCTAAAGTGAATTATAATGGTCTTCAGTAGAAATTGGCAGAAATAGTTCACTGTTATTTATTAATACTTTGCCTGTAGGAACTGCTTATTCATCTTTGAAAACCATGGACTAATTTTAAAAGCATGGGTATAAAACTTAATCAAGAAGAAGGAACAAATTTACTTATCCAGATATATTTATAGTTTGTGTTCCTAGCAGTGTAAGGCCCTAAAAAAACACAAATCTCTATTCACTGTGTTTTAAATCCAGGGTGAGGCTCAGAATACAGAGCCTTCTGAAACTCTTCTGTGAGTGATGAGTGAGACACTTCTGCCAACTGTTTAAAAACACACATCCAACACAATAAAAATAGCAAAATTTAGCCCAGAACCTGGCCGATTTCCTGGCTGAAACAAACCCTCAATATTTGGATCTGAAGACCTTTCAGAAGGTGCTGTTTACCACAGTTACCCAGGAATAATCTCAGGAACAAGATGAAGTCTGGCTTAGAATGTACAGAAAAAGTACTACCTGCCTCCTTCCCCAGCCCAAAGCCCCAAACTACTCCAGGTTCACCAAGTCAAACGTACAACAAATATTTATCACCAAGCAATCATTTGAGAACTTTTTCTTGTGTAACTCAGGTAGGAATATTTATATTCTGAATTATTGGTTTGCCTTACAAGTCACATACTTTTCCTTCCACCCAAATATAGACAGTAGGGGACCTCCCCAAATTACACAAATAGACCAGGCATTACTTAGCATCTCTGTGGACAGTGACCTTGTGAGAAAAGATCTTACTGCAGCCTCTATTAACTTAAGTAAATATAATTTTAAAGTGTTACGTGCTTATTCTGCTTTTTCTAAACAAGCTGAACTTTAATGCCAATCTATTCCTTCTCTTTTCCATCACGGGTGAGGGCGTGTCTTCATGACCACTGGCACCACTGTTAGGAAGACGGAATTAGAGATGATGGTCTCTAAAAAGAAAAGATCTAGACTTTAAACATGTGTGCACTCACACGTACACAAACACATGCACTCTTGTGCCACATCTGATACTTGTGACAGTCTCGCCATTGTTCTGGAATGATGCTCTTGTCATTGCATTATCAGTGCTCCTACAGGGATCAGAGGGCTACCTTTGGGGTCTACAAATCTGAGGCAGCCTGTAGAATGGTTTAGGGGCCTCTGAGGAGCAAACCCAAATTGCACGGGTCCCTGGGCTTGTGTCTTCTCGATAAGCGCCAAGGGCTTCTAAGGGCTGCCACCCTCTGTAGCGCAGATCCCGCCCCTGTGGCGTCTGCTGTCAGAAGGGCTGTACCATGCAACAATAAACAGCTCGAACACATCAGAAATACAGGTACCTATGCAAAGGAAGAAGGGGGGGCAGGGGTAACAGATGATTTCAAAGTGGAGACAGGTTGACGAAGGGGGGTATAGGAAGCCTTACGGGGGAGAAGGCAGACTGTGGAAGGAATAGTTCCATCTGGTTCTAGCGCGGGGTGAGCGGAGCATGTGTTGGGGACAAAACATAATGAGCAGGTGGGTCCAGGTTCCGTCCAGGACATTATTGACAGTTTAGTTCATTTCCAGGGTTTCTCTGCAGCAGCACTACTGACAAAGAGCAAATGCATCTTGGTTTGGGGGCTGTGCTGTGTACTGGAGGGCGTTTAGTGGCATCCCTGGCCTTGAAGATGCCAGGAGAGTCCCCCCAGACCACGTGATGACCACCAGAAATATCACCAGGCATGGCCACATGTCTCCTGGGTGGCAAAATCACCCTAGCTGAGAGCCCCTGATTTCAGTGAGTGACACAGCCAGCTGGGCAGGCACACTCCCAGGCACGAGGAGGGGCCACAGCAGGAAGCTGGTCCGGCTGGTCACTGTCCTGCCCAGTGGGTGCCACCTGGGGCACTTCAGGAAATAAACCAGCCGCAACACACAGCTAGACCTCGATGGCTTGAGCAGCATGGATGGAGGCTGGGGCACTGGTTCCACCCGTTTTACAGAATGACTCATCCCAGCCATGTGGTCATCCATGGCCACACCAGGGTCAGAGCCTTGAGTTTCTGGATCCTCTGTGGCTCTTTCTCTGAACACAGCAGCTTAGGGGTCAAAGAACCAATCTTTTGCAGAAAAAGAAACTGGCCTTGATCTCCCCACCCAAGCCCTCCCAGCCTACCACCCAACATACACAAAACCAAGGGTCCACAGATACGCTGTTTCTGGAAACTGGTTCAAATATAACTTCTTCCAGGTTTGCAAGGAGAAAAACAGCCCCAAACGCGGCTATCCCTAAGAAACGAGGCAGCAGCACATCACAAACAAATAACCAGTAATCAGGCCCTCCCCGCCTTCTCTGTCATCTGGCAAGAAAGTTCTGAGGTTTCCCTCCTCTCGCTCTGGCCAGGGCCTGCCCACCCAGTGGGAGGGTTCAAAAGATGCCCGTTTTTCTTGAGAGGACCGGTTCTTCAAGGCACACACTTGTCTCTGAGATAAAGCACCTGGGCTGCTTTGCAGAGGGCTGCCTGCAGCCTGGGACACATCTGCGGTTATAAATGAGATTTCCCCCCAGGAAATATCTGCTCATCTCCCCTGGGGGGTGGGGGGCGAGGTGGGATGTGCTTTAAGTAAACCCCTCTTTAGGCTGGGGGCCAGGGGAGGCATGACCACACACACAAGCCCAAAGCTAAAGAAGAATGCATGGCAGGGGGAGAGATGGCCCAGCAAAGCAATGTTGAAATAACACTTCTGACTTTTCCTTTAGAAATTTTTCACGTTGCGATGGTTCAAAAGTCTTGTGCAAACACATTCTGCCGCTGTAAAAAGGCGACAGAGGACCCTGGTGCCTCATTCTGATGTCTTTGCAGAGAGCAGTAAATAGTGCCAATTCTTTCCCTGGACATGGGGTTTGAAGGTGGTTTTCTTTAAGCTGGAATTTAGCAAGGTCTTCTCCTTTTTGGCACAGAGACCCCTTGACACACAAATACACGTGACAAGGTACGTCAGAAACATAGTCAAACACTAGACACCTGGTATTTATTCAAGAAACACAGGCATATTATATTTGTTTAAAGAATAGTATATAAATGGAATTCTTAGCCTGGGTGCTAGTGAAGGTCATGGATTCCATGACTGGTTTAGAACAAGTTTTTTCACCTATTTAATTAAATCTGAGTCCAGGCAATTTAAGGACGATTTGCTGAACTCTCAACAATCGACAGTCTGTGACACTGGAGGCACTGGGAACCAACCAGGTCCCTCTGGGGACTGTGAGGTCACCGCCTTGCCTCCACCTGCTTACCTCCTAGGAAACAGGGAAGTGTATTAGCAGAGTATCTGCCAGTACCTCAAATGAGAACATCTCAAGAAAAATAAAACATAATAAACATAATAGATGCTTGTTGTTGATGCTTATAAACTTCTGAATTAGATCCAAGAAATGACCTTGTCTTGGGATAAACAAGAGCAAACTGCACTTTCCATCTAAATATGCTGTAAGCATCACAGAAAGCACAAGGAGGACCAAACGTCTGACCTTGGACTGGGAAACCAAAACCGCTACAAAGGGCATTACTGGGGCAACCACTGAAATTTGAATATGGACTCTGGACTAGATAAGAATATCTACGCTGTATCACATTTCTTGATTTTGATAACTGTACCATATTACATAAGAAAATGTCCTTGATTTTAGAGGAGAAACACAGGGAAGTACTTAGGGATAAAAGGACAGGGTGTCTGCAGTTTCCATGTTATATATATATATATATATACACACACACACACACACACACACACACACATATATATATATGAATGGAGAGAGCACAAACAATAAAGCAAGTGGGGCAAAAAGGAGGTAAATGGTGAATGGGGATAAAGGCCATATGGAAATTTGTACTATTATTGCAAGTGTCATGTAAATCTGAAATCATATACAACCACCCAGAGAGACTTTCCTAGTGGTCCAGTGGCTAAGACTTTGCACCTCCCAGTGCAGGGGGCCTGGATTTGATCCCTGGTCAGGGAACTAAGATCCCATGTGCCACAACTAAGACCCGGCACTGCCAAATAAATAAAAATAAATATTAACAAAAAAACCCAGAGACTAAGCACGTTCATCCTTCTGGGGGTAGAGATTCTTTTTGCAGATCTGAATGATTATTGTGATAGTTTTTTTTTTTTTAAGAAAATATACTTTAAACTACATACTTGCATGTAAATGCAACTAAACTAATAGTTTATCTTTTATTAGAAGCTCTTGGGACTCATTTTAGTGACCCAACAAAATGTGGCAGTGAAGACATCGATTGTTATAATTACCAACAATTTTTTGACCCCCTTCCTCACCCAAAGAAGACAGAGCCTTTTCTGTTGCTCCTCGGATCCTCCCAGAGGTTTGTGGGGACAGATCTATGGCCCTGGTTCCAGGTCATGATCCAGCACCCTTGGTGCTCCACGGGAAACTCCTGTTCACTTCCAGACCACATCTGGAAGAGGAGCTCCAGGTATGAAACATACCTGCACCCCTTTCATAAACAGGTAAACCCCTTTTATCACTGGGGAGGTGACCCCATGAAGGGAATCAGAGTTAGTTCAGTGGGAAGGATGGATCCTGACAGTATAACAGGTATGATCAGCAGATGATAAAAGGCTATTGGTTGAAGTCTCTGTTTCTCAACATCGTTTAGACTTGATCAAGTGGGAGCTGCAGCTAAACCTAGTCTAGACCCATATAGTGGTAAAACTTGTATCTTAACCAGCAGTTACACTTAAATGTTACTATTTTCTTTAAAATTCTTAAGTTTTTATTTATGGCTGCGCTGGGTCTTCGTTGCTGCGTGTGAGCTTACTCTTGCTGTGGAGAGCGCGGGCTGTTCTTTGTTGTGGTTCACAGGCTTCTCACTGCGGTGCCTCCTCTTCTTGTGGCTCACAGGCTCACAGGGTTCAGCAGTTGTGGCTCATGGGCTCAGGGGCCGAGGTACGTGAGTTTAGTTGTTCCGTGGCACGTGGGATCTTCCCGGACCAGGGATCGAACCCGCCGGCGTCCCCTGCGTTGGCAGGTGTGTTCTCAACCACTGGACCCCCAGGGAAGTCCAATTTTACCACCTTCTAACAGGACTTCTAGCAATCCAAGCTAGCTCTTTTGTGACTAAAATATTTTTATCTTCCCCCCAAAATACTGAATGATCCCACGTTATTTTCCAAATAATTTATGGGTCTGTTAATTTTGCTTACTGACTTAACTGATTTATTGCCTGCTTCCTGTTCACCCACTATTTGTTGGTAGATGAATAAATATTAGGTTTATCTGCAAAAGATGATTGCTCTCCACCATGTTACTTTTACTTTAATTAAGTCTTACTGTGGAACTTAGAATTAAAAAATAATTCCATAGATCTTGAGACCATGTAAGAAAACCACGTACATTTTAGACTTCATTCATTCTGGGTTGAATGACTTCTGTAATTTCTGACCAAGGCATTTCACATACTTTATTTACATAAACTATTTCGATGGGGGTGTTTCTAGCTTTTCTGAAACCTTACCTAGATGGGGAAACAGGATGCTGTTGTCATTCTGATGGCTGTATGTCACTTTTGCTTAGTGTGTTTGCAACCACGGGTAGAATGGCTGTGATTGGAACTCAAGTAACCAGTATCTTGTGTGACCTTGGATTGAGCCTGCCTACCCTGTCACCTCTGAGTGGGTCTATAAAACTACCTGCCAAATAATCAGCCCTTGACTGTTATTACCAGTGGAGAAGTTCAGACTTGAGCAGCAGGAGAAATGACATCTCTTTTTGTGACTTCATTATAATACTCACCCTGCATCTGTTTGTCTAGCATCTTTTCTCTAAGAACCTCAGCGGATTTTCACTTAAATGGTACATTCCTCACCTTTGCTATGAGGTAGTGCAAAGACAGAATTATCAGAGTGCAGTCTTTGTTTCACAGATGTTAGTATGAGAAGAGTGTCACTCAGTCCCTGAACTGTCAAACAGTGGTGAGGCTAAGCAAACACTGACACTGAACTTCATAAACTTTCTTCTGGAGAAGGCAATGCCAATGAAAACCTTGGGCTTAAAAATTCTCCTTTTTGCCTAAGAAAAAGTCAACAAACCCCATGTGGCAGGGCTTTCTTACTGAAGGTGACTTGGTGGGAGAATCCGGCCTCTTATTATCGCAGTCATCTGAGAACATCCTGCTTTTGGGGAGGGGTGTGTGTGCAAGTGTGCATGTGTGTGCGCGTACAAAGACCCCTTTTGATGGCAGGGTTTTTTTTTTTAATCTTGGAAGTGTTAAACAAAAGTTGACTTTTGACCAAGTGTACCTCTCATCTGACCGTAGATTGAGCTAGCAGGCAACACTCCCCGTGGACTTGGAGAACCAGTTTCGTGAGGTCCCTTCAGAATCTCTGCTGAAGCAAACAAAAGCAGGAGCTGGAGTGAGAGGCTTTATGGACCTTGTCCAGCCTTTCTCAACACCCTTCTTCCTGCCAGCTTCCCATCTGTGAGATCACATTCACTGCCCTGCCCACCCTTCAAACGCTGCTCCATCTCTCTGGATGCTTTATTTCTCAAAGGATACAACTGAATTCACAAGAAAGCTTAAGTGGTAGGGCTGCCAGATTTAGCAAATAAAAATACAAGCAGCCTAGAATGTTCCAGGCAATTATTTATCTATTAAAATTTAACTAGGCATCCTTATTACACCTAGCAGCTTCAGGGGTACCACTGTCATCCCTCCAGAAGCTACTGTGTGAGCCTGGAATGGGAAGGAGATCACCTCAACCAGGCAGAGGGGTAGCAGAAAAGACACTGTGTGTTTAATTACAAGGCACCTTCTGGGGTTTCTGCTCCCAGTGCTGTGTTACTCAGCATGTGGGAATCTTAATTCCCAGACCATGGATCAAACCCACATCCCCTGAAGTGGAAGCTCAGTGTTTTAACCAGTGGACCACCAGGGAAGTTCTCAAACTTACAAATTTTGAGCAGATTTCTTAGGGGGGATGTTAACCATGTCCTGTTTCCTTTACAAAGTAATTAGGAGGATAACACGAGATAATGTGCCCAGATCGGACCAGGTAAACAATGTTTTATACAAGCACTGGCCTCCCACGAGCCCCATCGGGATATCCCATCCCTTCCTTTCCTGCGGACACCCTGCTCATCCTCCTTAACACAGCTCTGACACCACAACTGAGGGAGGCCTCCAGACGCCTCTGCTCCTACTGCTCAGAAGGGCTCTGCTGGCACATCTGTCTCCACAATTAGACTCAATTTCAGAAGGACGGGGTGGTAGGGGAGGCAGTGGTTGGCTAGGGAAATTTTTGGTAGGAAGAGAGAGCTTGGGGCTGCAGGGTATTCCAAGGCATGGGTGGGTCTGATGAAAAGTTAATGGGTAATCAGGAGGAGCCAACTCTGGCCTGATGTTACATGAGGGAGAAAAAGTAGGCACTAGCATTAAAGCAAAAGGATAACACCCATTGCTGGTGATGCTGGAGAGAAATGGGCACTCGGTGCCCATTTGATTCTATGTGGAAAAGCAGTTTGGCTTTATGAGCAAAAGCTGATTTCTGCACATGCTCTTTGTTCCTACCATTCAACTTGTAGGAGTTTATCATTAGGAAATAATCATTTTATTATGCACAGGGATTCAGTTATAGCAGTACTTTTTTTTTTAGGCACAATAAAGAAAACAGTGACTTAAATGACCACAAACAGGGGCTTGATTAAATAACTCTGAAACATTCATAACCAACATCATGTTCCATAACATTCCAGAGTTAATGGAATTGTAATACTATACAGTCATTAAACAGGATCTTAAGGAATATTTATCTGTGGAAAAGCAGTCACAATGTATTAGGTGAAAAAATAGGTTATGAAATAGTGTGTGAATTTCCTGTTTTACCTGTTTTTCATTGTCGGTTTTTTGTTGTTGCTGGTTTGTAAGTTTTGATGTAGAGGTAAGTTTGCGAGGACATGTGCAAAAATGGTGTAGTGGTTATTCTAGGTGGGCAGGATTATAGAAAATAGTATCAAATTAAAATCTCCTGTATGTTCTACATTTTAAAAAGCTCATAACTTTTAAAAACAAAATATATGCATAAAAAAGTTCCCTAATCTAAGCAGGTTTTCTCTTCTAAAAGCATTAAAGGAATTTTTAAAAACTCTCATCACTGAAAAACCAATGCCAGAGCCAACTTACCTAGTTCTATGGAAACCCTATAAGACTAGGAATAGGGAAGAGAAGCTCGATGGGAGAACTGATGGGAGGAAAAAAGATTACTTTTTGTTCTTTTTAGGGCTTCCTTGATAGCTCAATTAGTAAAGAATCCACCTGCAATGCAGGAGACCCTGGTTCACTTCCTGGGTTGGGAAGATCCCCTGGAGAAGGGAAAGGCTACCCACTCCAGTACTCTGGCCTAGAGAATTCCATGGACTGTATAGTCCGTGGGGTCAAAAAGAGTCAGACACAACTGAGCAACTGGACCTGACTTCAGACTCCAGTCATTTGCTTTCTGTTAGTTTCTAACTGTGCACATTTATTTAGTTTTTACTTTGTGCTGGGCACTTTGCATGAATGACTACCACAATCATCACCCCATTTTAGCAACGAGCCACTGAGGCTTGGAGAGGTCACCAACCAGTACAGTAAAGACAGATAGGATTGGGACCAGGAGGCTCGAGTAGGGCCTGCCTTCAAAACTACCAGAGTTAAGAGGTGAAGGGGAGGAGTGGGAGAAGGAAAGACCTAAAGACACCATCTCTATTGATTCAAAGTTTTGAAATAGGGCCCAGGCCCACACATTTAATACAGGTGTACCTTCCATTCATTTCGACAGCTAAAAACTAGGAATGGGGTGATCTTTTATCTCAGGGACACTATACAGTATAAAAATGATTACAATAAAACTTTTACCCAACTGGCAATGAGAATGTTAGTTTCACAGTTTTTAAGAAACAAATGGAGAACGGATGTGTGGGGCAAAGTTGATGAAATTCTGCTAGGGAATTTTCAGCATCTCTCATGAGCTTTAGAAAGTATACTCAGGTGAATGCTGGCATTCACTCTGGCACATGTATACCTACTGTGTGCCCTTTTCAAAGAGTGAGGACTTTATGGGTGTGGATGAGAAACGCCACTGTTTACAAATTTTGTCAGAAGCACAGGTTGGACAATAAAGATATTTTACATTGAGGTCTTCCTATGGTCATATGTATACAGCATTTTATATAGGGCTTCCAAGAAAAAAACAAAAAGGGCAATTCTAATCCATCCTAAGCTGGGGACTCTACAGCTCAGACCTGCTGTACCTTTTGGTTTTCGTCCATTCTGGCTGTACCAAAGATCAATCTTAACTAACAATGATTTACTCTAGTTCCAGGACTTGGTGACCTGTGAAAAATCTTCGGCCAGCTCTGTGTAGAATCATCATTAAACTTCCGAGTACTCTTTTCACGCATTCTAGTGCTTCTGTTCTTGATTTTACACTCAAAAGCTGTCCATTGTCTTCTGGAAAATCTTGAGCCTCATCAGAAACACATGTGGACCCCAGTGCTTGCCAGCTCAAGCTTCTATGAGCCAACCCAGTCAACTTCAGCCAGGAATGAGGACGGAAGGGATAACTTCCAAAGTAACTGATTTTGTCTTAGGGGAATTTCTGAGGTTCGTAAGAGATCCCTGAAATGGTTCTGGCAAATTGGCTTATCCCCTCAGACTGTTAGGTGACTGATCACCCATCACCTGGCAACTGCTCTGATCTCACCCACCTTCCATCTGTTTTGGTGACACAGAAGTCCTCGCCAGCATTGCTAATCTGACCTGAGAGCACCCACCAGCTCAAGGTTATCTCTGTTCTTTTTAACTGACGAACAAACAGATCTAAGGAGCTAGTGACAGGACTGAGATCACAGAAAGCCAGGATGAGAACCCAGTTCTGTCTCCTGACTATTGCCTTTTCTCTTGAACAGCTCACTAGATTCCAGAATTTTAGGCAGAAAAAGATCCTTGGTATAGTCATCTTGTCCAGCTCTTAAGACATTCAGGTGCAAAGAAATAGACTGACTTGTACAAAGTGTCAAACATCTAGTCAATAGGACAATAGTTCAGGTCTCCCAAAGGCCAGAATGTTGGCATTTTCTCTCAGCGAAACAAAGACGAAAAGGCAGTTAGCTGTAACAGTCGGGACCTATCAGAATTCCAGAGTTCATATGTTCTCAGAGTCAAATGAGAACTTCCAGGCTCAGTGGATGTTTTCTAAAAGAGAACCAGGTCAGAGGTTACACCCTGGAAGCTGGAGTTTGGTCTACAGACACGGTTGGTTTGGCCTGCAAGTGCTAGCTTTACATTTGAATTTGGACAATGTTTTTTTTTTTTTTTTTTTAATCGAGATATTCAACATTAAAAAATGCAGATTTCTGAATTTTCTTGAAAAAAAAAAAATCCAAAGATCTGGCATGGCTGCAATCACATCCCCATCCGGGCCAATCAGCCAGAGTTGAGCAAAAGCTGTGGTCCAACTCCCAACCACCTCCACTGCCCCTGACGTCTCTTGAACCCTAAGGTCACATGGCAAATACCCCTCTCCCTTGCATTACCTGTCCCTGCTGGTGTTTAGGGTTTCTCCCCACTGGACTAGATCAGTCCACACATTTTAACTTACAACTGGATTATCGGATCTGACTTTAAGATTTTCTTTTAATGTGGACCATTTTAAAGTCTTTACTGAATTTGTCACAATATTGTTTTTTCTTTTCTTTTAAGGTTGGTTTTTTGGCCCAGAGGCATGTAGGATGTTAGCTGCCCAACCAGGGATTGAACCCACACCCCCTACACTGGAGGACAAAGTCTAAACCACTGGACCATCGCAGAAGTCCCTCAGTTTTTTTTTAAAGAATACAAACAACACTGTCACAATCCAACTACAGAGAAGGAGTATCTGACGAGGCTTTCTAGTTCAGTATTTGGAGATAATGCTGCTAGAAACTTCTATAGAAACCAAAGAAAAAGTGGTAACAAAATGTCTCATAGTGTAAGAGGGCTGGGCTGTGTGTTAGCATTTCCTATGGTTTTGGAGAGAAATAATTCTTTGCGACCCCATGGATTGTAGCTGCCAGGGGAATTCTCCAGGCAAGAATCCTGGAGCTGGGAGCCATTCCTTTCTCCAGGGTATCTTTCTGACCCAGGGATCGAACCTGGGTCTTCTGCATTTCAGACAGATTCTTTTACCGTCTGAGCCACCAGGGAAGCCCCAAAGAAAAAGTGGAAAGAAAATGTCTGATAGTGAAAGAGGGCTGGAGTGTGTTTTAGCATTTCTCATGGTTTGGGAGAGAAATAGTTGGGCTGATATTAAAATACACTGTTGAGTGGGGGGCCCCAATGTGTCAGCCTTCACTTCTCCCCTGGCATCCACACTCTCCAGAGATGATGGTGGGTTTGTGATAAGGGGACAGGATGTCAAAACTTCTCAGGCATGGCACAAGTCATAGAATGGACTAAAAATACCCCAGGTGGCAGAGAGCCATACTCTGATAGAGATCCTTTTTTAAAAGGAGATCTGAGCCAACAGTGCATGTGGTGCCCTCTGTCACAGGTGCTGGCAGGATTCTAGCCTTTAATTATGTGACCCCCTCCCTTTCTGGTGACTCATACCCTGGTTCAGAGGGTAAAGCGTCTGCCTGCAATGTGAGAGACCCAGGTTTGATCCCTGGGTTGGGAAGATCCCCTGGAGAAGGAAACAGCAACCTACTCCAGTATTCTTGCCTCGAGAATCCCATGGACATAGGAGCCTGGTGGCCTAGAGTCCATGGGACTGCAAAGAGTTGGACACAACTGAGCAACTTCACTTTCTTTCCACTCTGGGGCCAATGGAAGCATGAGCAATTCAGAGCTGGATTGCTGCTGCTGCTAAGTCGCTTCAGTTGTCTCCGACTGTGTGTGACTCCATAGACGGCAGCCCACCAGGCTCCGCCATCCCTGGGATTCTCCAGGCACGAACACTGGAGTGGGTTGCCATTTCCTTCTCCAATGCATGAAAGTGAAAAGTGAAAATGAAGTCGCTCAGTCGTGTCCGACTCTTCGTGGCCCCATGGATTGCAGCCCACCAGGTTCCTTTGTCCATGGGGTTTTCCAGGCAAGAGTACTGGAGTGGGGTGCCACTGCCTTCTCTGAGAGCTGGACTGAAATCCCCCCAAATATTGGTGTATAAGCTATTCCCCCTCACCCCTTGATCTTCCCACCCCCCAAGCCCTACAAAATTCCTCCCAACAAACTTTATAGTCAGCAGCTGTGTTGTCTCACTGGGATGTGTCCCTCTGGTGACCTCATCCAGTCGGATGATTTTGTTACTGGTGTCAACCTCAGGTTGTGATCTGGAGCCTCCGAATATCACCTCAGACTCCAAATCAAAGAATGTGTGCCTTCAGGATGAAGGTTTATGGACTGGTCCACCGTGTGATCTCAAGTCCCTTAACTCTTAACCTCTCTAGAGGTGCATGTTTCCTCACCTGAGAATAAGAAAGGTAGACTCATAAAAGATAACCCACACAAAGGAGCTGGCATGCAGAGGGCCTCACCAAGCATTCCATAGAGCCTCCCTTCTTTTAATGGAGTTCCAGAAGCTACAGGTCCTTAGAAGTTCAACAGTCCAATCCCCTCATTACAGATGAAAATATCAGGCTCTCAGAGGTAGTCTCTCAGGCAAACAATGGCAGCGCCAGACAACTCTTGAGAGCTGGCTCTGGTATTTTACCCAACACGGTTTTTCTCCCATGAGCCAGCCCATGAGAGACTCAGAGCCAGTGGGGACAGGCAGTCCCTATGACTTCCAGGAGCAAGTGTGAAGCATAGGGCTGGCTAAGCAGACCACTGTGTTGGAGTTTGCCATAGGCCTCACCACTCCCTATTGCTTTCAGCCTTCCCAACAAATATTATTTCAGTTGTTTGCTGGGTCTCTGTATCCATCCAAGTTTGATTTATCCAGACTAACTGGTTGAGCTCCCCTGTCAACAGCCTGGATTACTGATCAATCAAAGTTGAGGCATGCATATTCCAGCTTTATAAATCTCACATGTATGTATTTACACAAAAGTGACCTCCTCACCCCAAGGTCACTTTCTAAGCTGGGTTCCTGATCTGTAGGGGGATGGTTGACCTTGTTTAATTTCAGCTTGCAAAGCAATGGCTTTATCCAGCTGCAGTCCTACAGAATGGGACCTTTCTAAAAATCAGTGACATAAACAGAAACACTGGATACCCTTGATTCCCAAGAGAACTCTTCTTCAAGACATATCACATTAGGAAAGAATATATACTTCAGTAGGAACAAGAATTCTGGATTCTGAAAGTGAAACTTCACACTTCATATAGTATAACTGCCCCCATTCTCTAAGGAGCAAGCAACATAAGGCTCTTATGATATTGCTTTAAAAAATAAATTAGGGATGGCTTGTTCAGTTGCTAAGCTGTGTCTGACTCTTGTGACCCCATGGACTGTAGCCTGCCCAGGCTCCTCTGTCCATGGGATTTCCCTAGGCAAGAATACTGGAGTGGGTAGCCATTCCCTTCTCCAGGGGATATTCCCGACCCAGGGATTGAACCCACATCTCCTGCATTGTCAGGCAGATAGAGATAGCTGACTGATATCAAATGCTCATTTGTAAAATGTTATTCATCTGAAATCATTTCTTCTGTTAGCCACTAAAGGCCTAGGGGAAAGTGAAGGGCTGAGAAGATGGCTCCCCAGAAACCCTGTGGGGCATCCCCCACCTACTCACTCAGCTTCCACAAAATATCTCAGACCTCAAATATCCACTCATGTCACCAATCACCAAATCTTCCCTTGATCACTAGGCTGCCACCCTGTTCATGACCCTAAGAAAATTTTGAAACTGTTTTGTGTAAATTTTATGACAAACTACTACTGGGCTGGGTGCATTAGTAAGCACTGCATGAGGAGTGGTTCAAAGCATGATAATTTATTAAGGTTGACTGAAAACCCATAGCTCAAACACAAGTTCAAACGCTTGTTTGAATATGCTATTTTAAACCCTATTTGTGGCAGGACACAGACCAAATTAAATCACTCATTTTACTGACATTCGTCCCAAGCTTCAGTTCTCTGGTGGATTATTTTTAATTTAAAAATAAGCCCTTGCCCTATAAAAGTAAGCAGCAGCAAAGAGAAATCAATGCCAGAGAGCCTAAATGGCCCATGAGGCGCTTTACGAAAAAAAACTCCAAAAATATTAATGACATTATTTCTAAGTTTAAAAAATGAACTGTATGATAAAATTCTAGGTTATAATGCGGTAATATAGATAGATATGTCTCTATCTGCTCCTGAAACTGCTCCTGAAGATTTTTACCCAAAAGATGTAAACTGATGTTACCGTATGACCACACAATGCAAAATTATGCAGCCATTTAAAATACAATGAGATAGACGTAGGCTGCAGAAATATAAAGATATGTGTGATGAAACGAACTTAAGTCAGCAAGCTGCAGAAGCCATTTTTGGAGAAAAACTTACGTGTGCATATATAAACCTTCCTGACATTAACATCTACCATTCTATATTCAGCTGCGGAGAGTGTATTTATACACGGTTAGAAAAAACCCCGTGCAGATGCATACTAAACCTAACATCGGTGGGAAAGGAGACGTTTGGGTCTTTCACTTGTCTCAGTGATGTGCCCTTTTTTTTTTTTGCCAAGAGCACTGATAATTTTTTAACTAAACAAAAAATAAAGTGGTGGGCTTTAAAGAACTGTAACAACAGCTCCTGCGTGCCCTTCCAGTTAAATTCCCCATCAACTCTTGTTTTCACCCCACTTAGTAAAATAACACAACTCCTCAGTCCTTGGAAGGCTAGGAGAGGGAAAGGCGTGGCTTACAAGGTTTTCTTGTTGTTGGAGGAAAACAGGCTGTAGGCGCCCTTTTTTTTTTTTTAGCTACACTCCCGAGGGCTCCCACGTGTCAGGGGTGCGCAGAAGGCAGACGCAGGGCGCAGGAGGAATCCAGGACCAGTCCTTCCAAGCCCAGCGCTGGCGAGGGGTGCGTTTAATTCGCTCCTTTCCCCCTCCCTCTGCCCCCCACAGATAGTCAGCTTCTGGGTCCAAGTTTTCTTTCGGCGGCCCTGCTCTATACCCAGGCTGAGTACACGTCTGCAGAGTACGCAGGCTCCGGGTGGGGACGGCGTGATCGCGTGCCAATCAGGCTGGGGTCAGTGATCGGGCAGCAGTCGGCCCAGAGCTGCTCCCAAAGTGGACAGGTGGCATGGGGGAGGGCGAACACGGTGTAAACTTTTTTTTCCCCCCGTTAATAAGAGAGAAGCCCACTGCCTCTTAGCGCCCGCGAATGGGCTGGGGACACAGGAGTCCCAGGAGGTCGCCGGGCGGTGGTGCGTGGCTGGCACCTGGGCTTACCTTGCAGGGAAACAGAACTGCCGAGGCCACCTTCTCCATAGCCAGGTTCCTGATGCTGGGCGTCAGGGCGCCCCGGCACGTCGGGCAGCAGCTCAACTTCTGGCGGCATTGGTTACACACCAGGTGCCCGGCCTGGCACTGCAGGATGGGAGGCAGGACATAGTCAAAGCACACCGGGCACTCGAAGAGCGAGGTCAGCTCGTGGTGCTGCGGAGACACTGGGCCAGCCCCGCCGCCGCCGCCGCCGCCGCCGGGGCCCGAGACCACCGCCGCCGCGGCGGGCACCGCGGACGAGCCGGGGCCCGCAGCCGAGATGGTGGCGGCGGCCGGGGGCGCAGCCGGGGACGGAGCGTGCTGTGGCTGCGGCGGCGGCTGCTTGCTGCAGGGTTTGTTAGCGCTGGGGCCGGTGGAGGACGGGCGGCTCATTGCGCTCCGAACCAACCATGGAACTGCGGGCGCCTGCCTGCCGCGGGGCCGCCGGGGTCAAGGCGGTGCGCGCCCCGCGGGCGGCGGGCTCCTGGGCAACGCCACCGCGCCCAGCCCGGGACCGAGCCGCGGAGACGATCGGCGCCGGGCAGGACGGGGGGCTGGACCGCGCTGACGATCTCCGCGGTCCCCGGCGCTCCGAACACCCCTCCGCGTCCCTAAACTCCTCCTCTCGGCGGTGTCGCGGCCCCGAAGCCGAGCGGTGCGCAGAACCCCGGCCCACCAACTACCGGAGCGGCCGCTGACGCAAGCCCCGGGGGCGCGCGCGGACGTGACGCTTGGACACGTGTGCGGCCGCCCGGGCGCGCGGGGACTGGCAGAAGCACCCGGAGTTGGAGCTCCGGCTCCGCCCGACTCCAGCTGGCAGCGCTGGGGACCGCCTAGCGCCGGCGCTTCCTGCCTGGGCTGCGGGCCCGGCCCGCGCCAGTGAGCATGCCCGGCTCGCCGCTGCCGCTGCGCGGGGTCTCCTTTTCCGGGCCGCGGAGGAGTCCGCCCTTCGGCAAGGCGTCGCCTGCGTTCTTTGGCCACACCCCGGGGAGTCACGCCAACGCGTTCCGCGGGCTCAGAGCCGAAGGATAACTTTAGGCGGGGCGGGGGCTTGGATGGTGGGCGGGGCGGGGCGGGACGCGGGTGACCAGGGACAGGTCGGAAAAAACCGAGAGGTTTCTCTTCCCAGGGTTGAGTCAGCACCGCGCGGGGGAGGCGTGACCGCGGTCAGGGCGGCTGTTAGACTCGGAGCTTTGGGCGGGAGCAGGGCAAGGGGCTCGGGATGGGTCTGCAGCGGGCTCAGGACCTAGTGCTGGGATGTTAAGGATATGTTTGGACCATTCTTTGGACCTGCTCTTCCCAGGGGGAGAGGAGGTATACTAGTCTTTTACCACTGGACCTGCCAAAGCCTTCGTTGAATTGAGTTGAGCGCCTCTGACTTGCTAGAGGGCCAGGGAGGGAGTCCACGACAGAGTTAACTAAAAGGAGTTCGAGATCGCCAGAATCTAAGAATGCCAGAAATGTGGCTAGGGTCCTGAAACCCCGGGAAAACAGTGGATGATGCTCCAGTACAACGCATCTTTATCTTTGAGATCCCGCGGAAGTCCAAGACTTTGATGGCAAGGTGTGGGCCCTGGCCCCACATGCTCAGCCGAAGCCCTGGAGTGAGAACCACAAGTTAACGTGTACGGAGTTGAATTGCTTTTCTGCAACTTTGACCCACTGACACTGGAATTGAGGCAATGAGCTATGTAGCTGGGACGCAGGTCATTCTTTGTAGGAGAGGCAGTGGTAAAGACTAGGTGAAAAATGGGCCTCTGCTTACCATCGGTGTGACTTTGGACAAGTTCTTCATTTCTCTGTGCCTCAGTTTCCTCATTTGAGAAAGTGGAATGAAAACAGTACCTATCTTATGGGTGGGATAGTGAGGATTAAATGAGTTTGTTTTATGACAAGAACCTGGCCCATCATAATAGCTGCTTAAACGTTTAGCAGTTACTTTTAAAAAGTAGTACTAGGGAATGTTTAATAATATTAATGAGTCCTCAGTGAATAAAATTTGTCCAAAAAATAGACTGTTAGAAGCCAGAAGAAAGTTTACTCTTATACACGGTATATAGAAAGATCACATGCAAGGATTTTGTTGCATTTGATCTAAATCTTGAAAAAAATTAATAGATAACGTTGTTCAATCTTAAGTAAATGTTTCCTGAGTATTTATTATGTACCAGCAGTCACTGCTGGACTCTGACAGTGGTTCTAGTTTACTAATAGTAAGGGAACAATATGCTAATAGCCAAACACTCATGAAAGAGAGTTTCAGATGAATAGGTGAGTGTATGAGGGGTGGTGGTAAAGATAGTGTAGCAGCAGCTAAAGCACATTGAGAGAAGGTATTGGGACTTGGGGGCCTAGGGGTGGTACATGGGAGCCTTAATTGGCCTGATAAGACCTTTACATCAGTGACAAGGGGTAGCCTCTGTAGGTTTTTGAAAGGCACAGTAATGTGGCTGAGTCTGAGTTTTTGGAAGAGTACTCTGGGAATACAAAAAAAAAAAACAAACTGATGTTTATTAAATGTCCACTATGTGCCAGGAATGGATGGTTCTCAGGCCTCTGCAATAATCCTACAGGATGGATACTAATGTTATCATTTCCATTTTATAGTCAAGGACACTGAGACACAGAAAGACTTAATTTGCTCAAGATCACATAGCTGACCATGTTGGGAAAGCTTCAGAGTCCCTTCTTCCCTAAGCTTTTTGTTTTTTTGACCTTGGACCGTTTTTTAAGTCTTTATTGAATTTGTTACAATGTTGCTTCGGTTTTGTGTTTTGGTTTTGTTGATGCATGTGGGATTATAGCTCTTCTACCAAGAATTGAACCCATATCCCCTGGATGTGAAGATGAAGTCTTAACCACTGGACTGCCAGGGAAGTCGTAGGGCCTTTCTTGTTAAGTACTAATCTATATCCCTTTCAATTATACCACAAAAAGTACTTATAGTCTGGTTAAGGAGTTAAAGTTAGCACACTCAACACAGAAGACAGTTATACAGCCTCTAATAGAGCGCTGAATTTTGTGAGTACAATTCACCTAAATTCTTTCCTTAGCTGGTCATGAGAGGAAAAATTTAATCATATTGTTGGTTCCATTTTTAACTTTTTATGGCCTAAAGAACACAATAGAGACAATAGAAAAAAAAACACACCCAGTTTCACATTTATTGGAGAAAATAGAATGTTTTCCACTTTTAATTTAAAACCCAAGCAAATGGAATTTATTACATGTGCTTTCACTCTCTCCACCTCTCCGTGCAGGTGGCTCCCATTCTCAGGTCTTACTAGCTCTCATCAGAGAAGCGAGGTCCTCACCCTTGCCACGTTGATATGAATTTTCGGTATTCCAGCCAGCTAGGCCCTGGTTGTTCTAAAAGTAGTTTGGTTTCAGATGGGAAAAGCAATTTTCTGCAGAGAGGATCCGGTTTATTTTTCTTAAAAAAAACAAACAAACATACAACTAACCTATCCACACTTAACCCTGGCAGATGCCTCCTCTCTCCTTCACATCATTACGCTTCTGAATAAGTTGAGCAGGGTAATTTAAAAAAATTGCTGAGGCAGTTGCTGAGCATGAGTAGATGAGCGTGGACAGGCCTGCTGGCTAACCTACATCAGTGCCCTCTCCAGGCTGCCAGGCTGGCCTTTCTGGTCCTGCTTCCTTCTTCCTGCTTCCCTGGGGCTTTTGAATCAGATAGAGGTGGCCTTTGCACACTGGGCGCTGTGAGCTGGAGCGCCCTCTCAGGAGGCCACGTGTGCTGAGTGGAGCTGTGTTTACTTGCCCTTGGGAGTTGCTGCTGTTGCTGGGGGCTTTGTGGCCTGGCGAGGGCAGTGGGGAGTCCAGCCTTTTGTTATCGCCTGATTCCTGACCCATTTACCAAATCTGCTGGTTGGCTGACTTCTCCCACCCACCGAGGCCTGGATTACACAAAAGGGACATGTGTGAAGCAAGACACACTCCTTAACCCACCTCCCCCTCTGTATTACCTTTTACAGATTAGGGGTAGACCGAGTAACCCATCTTTCCCTATTTTTTTCCTTATATATTTATCCCTATATATTTTTTCCCTATATATTTATCAAGGTGGGTCTTATTTGTAAAAGCTCACAGGTGACCCCTAATCTCACTTAAACTGCTGAGCATGGTGAGAAAGGCCCCAGTGAAGTAGACACGCTCTCACTCTTCTTTCTGTAAGTTACAAATTGTGTGGTTTTGCTAATTAGGCAGCTTCTGCAGTCAGGCCAATGGTGTGCCTTTGCAGAGCGAAGTGTGGTCGGCCTTTTCTGTTTAGGCATAGAGATGACTCAGGAGTGCACTGGAGCTTGCTGTGTGGAAACTTCTGATAAGACGAGAGCTAGTGGGAAATTTGGAGGTGACTGTGTGACCCCTCACCCTGGTAATTATGGTAGGTACTTTTACCTTTTAGAAAGTACTTTTGTTTCTGGGGTAGTTTCCACGTACTCAAGCTTCTTTTGAGTAACTAGGGGTCATTTAAGGCAAGTATTTCTTGAACAACTGCCACAGACCTGGGCTTCCCTGGTGGCGCAGTGGTAATGTAAGAGACAGAAGAGATGCAGGTTTGATCCCTGGGATGGGAAGATCCCCTGGAGAAAGAAATGGCAACCCACTCCAGTATTCTTGCCTGGAAATCCCTTGGACAGAGGAGCCTGGTGGGCTACAGTCCATAGGGTCACAAAAGAGTCAGATACAACTGAAGTGGCTAAACAACCACCACCAGACTTGGTACTGTGCACTGTTTGGAGTAGGTATATGCATTTGCATTACTTTTTGTTTCCATACTTAGTTTGTATTTCTCTAGCGTTCATTGTGTACCAGGTACTATTCTCTGCACTTGATGTATTTTAATTCTCTTAATTCTCATAACGTCTCCTATAAGGTAGCTGTTTACAGACGACAAAACTAAAGTACAGAGAAACCAAGTTCCTTGTCATTAGTAGCCTTTACGGAGAAGGCAATGACAAGCCACTCCAGTACTCTTGCCTAGAAAATCTCATGGACTGAGGAGCCTGGTAGGCTGCAGTCCATGGGGTCACTACTAGTCGGACACGACTGAGCGACTTCACTTTCACTTTTCACTTTCATGCATTGGAGAAGGAAATGGCAGTCCACTCCAGTGTTCTTGCCTGGAGAATCCCAGGGACAGGGGAGCCTGGTGGGCTGCCGTCTATGGGGTCGCACAGAATCGGACACGACTGAAGCGACTTAGCAGCAGCAGCAGCAGTAGCCTTTAAGATGGCTCCAGTGATCCCTCTTCCTGGTATATGCCCTCAGTGTAATCACGAGAGCCAAATGTGCTAACTCACCTTATTTATTTATTTATTTTTAATTGACATATAGTTGATTTCCAATGTTGGGTTAGTTTCAGGTGTACAGCAAAGTGATACATTCCTTTCAGATTCTTTTCCATTGTAGATTATTACAAGGTATTGAATATAGTTCCTTGTGCTATACAGTAGGACCTTGTTGGTTATCTGTTTTATATATAGTAGTGTATATCTGTTAATCCCAAACTCCTAATTTATCCCCTCGCGCCTTTAAATGAATAGATATGGCCAAAGTGATAGAATGCCTCTTCTGAGATTAGGTTACAAAAGACTGCAACTTCTGTTTTGCTCTCTCTGTCTTCCTCCCTCCAAGCCCTCTATGTGTGTGAAGCCAGCTGCCATGTTATGAGTAGCCCTATGACTATGAAAAGCCTCATACCACTAGGAACTGCTGTCTCTGACCAACAGCCAGCAAAGATTCCAGGCCTGGCTGACAATTTGATTGCCTTTGTGAGACCCTGAACCAGAGGATCCAGCTGAGCTAATACATGCAAACTGTGAGACAGTTTTAAAACAATGCCAGTTTTAAGTCACTAGGTTTGGGGCAGTTCATTATACGGCAGCAGTATATAACTAATACACTTGTCCAAGGTCCAAAAGCTTGTGTGTCAAAAGAAATGCAACATATAGAATCTCTACCTTGTTTCTCTTAAATTGCCTGTACTGTGATGCTACTCAGATATATAGAAACAAACCTAGGAATAAGATTTTTATGATTATTATATGTATTATTATACACAGCTGTAAAATTTTTTTAAATGAAATACTAAAAGATAATATCTAGAATTCATGTTTTTATTTTGATTTAAATTTGTGTTTTTAACATGTGATCAAAGATGTGCTGCAGTGAAATCAGCACTTAGTTTGGAACAACTTCAATATCCATCAACAGGAAAACAAACTATGTAAAGCCATCCTATAGAATCTCTGAAATTTGGAAAAGATCTCTAAGACAAATTTCTATGTGAAAAAAGCAAACTGCAACCAAGAAACTCCCAAATGACCCCATTTATGTAAAAGGAACCAAGCAAAACAAGAGTACTTTATGTATACAAAAGGGCATAGAAAAGTCTGGAAGGAGACGGTGAACTGATGACCATGATGGAAGAGTGTGTATGGGTATGGGGGAGCTTTGCTTTGTATTTTCTGTATTTCTGTAGTTTCTTTTTTCTTTTGTCTTTCTTATCTTTCTCTATTCTCCCTCCACTTGCCTCCCCCTCCTTTTTTTTGCAATGAGGATTTATTCATGTGTTACAAGTGTAATTTTTTTTTTAATGTTGTCTTTGCCTTCTAGGGTTATTTTAGTGCATAATTTATTTAGCTGTAGGGTTAGTTCCAAAATAAGTGATACATAAAGGATCAGTCAGCCAGCCAGAAAAGGTGGTCCCTGCACTGCCAGACCACCATGGGAAGGACCAGGAGCTTTGATCAGGGCTTCGGGTCTGGGAGATGTCTTGCTGAAATTGGTATTCTAGTAAGAGTAACACAAAGGCCATGTGTGTGTAGAACTTGGAGACCTAGGGGAGAAGGAAATAGACAGGCTGGGGTGGGGGGCCGCCTGGTGCTCAGAGGGAGGCTTCCTGGGACCAGCAGAAATTAAGTGCTGTGACAGAGGTGAGGGTGGAGTTGTGAGCCAAGTAGTCATGGTCATTGGCCAGCTGACCAGGTGCAAAGATTTATTTTGGTCAGTAGTGTCATGTTTGGATGCCAAGGGTAAAATCAAACCCAAGCTTGACTTCTTGGGGAGTTAGTAGCTCAGGAGGGAATAATGTTAGTGATGGCTCATTCTTGAGTACATGATGCCACTATACATGCCACACCCGTCTAAGGACAGAATGTTTAACCCTCATGATAACCCTATGAGGCATGTACCACAATCCTATTTCATCAATGAAGAAAGTAAAAGATCTTGGAGGTTCAGTATCTTCAGTGTCTTAGTCATAAAGCTGGTACATGGCAGAACTAGGAGTTGGCAGGTGGTTTTGTTTTTTGGGGGAGAAGGAAATGGCACCCCACTCCAGTACTCTTGCCTGGAAAATCCCATGGACAGAGGAGCATTGTAGGCTACAGTCCATGGGGTCTCAAAGAGTCGGACACGACTGAGCGACTTCACTTTCACTTTCTTTTTGTTTTTTTCGGTGTACCATTTTTTGAGTTTTATTTTTTCAGAATATAATTATTTTTAAGTTATTTTTATTGGAGTATAATTGATTTACAATGCTGTTAGTTTC
Source organism: Oryx dammah (assembly GCF_014754425.2). Classification (NCBI taxonomy): domain Eukaryota; kingdom Metazoa; phylum Chordata; class Mammalia; order Artiodactyla; family Bovidae; genus Oryx; species Oryx dammah. Next base: position 39,937,927 of record NW_024070186.1, read on the forward strand.
TGCTGTACATCAAAGTGAATCCGTTATATGTACACATATATCCACTCGTTTTTCGATTCTATTCCCATATAGGTCATTACAGAGTATTGAATAGAGTTCTTTGTGCTATACAATAGGTTATTAGTTGCTTATTTTATATATAGTGGTGTGTATATGTCAATCCCAATATCCCAGTTTATCCCTTCCCGCATCCCATCCTTCCCCCTTGGTAACAGTCAGTTTGTTTTCTACATCTGTGACTCAATTTCTGTTTTATATAAATAGGTTCATTTGTTCATTTTTTTTTAGATTCCACATATAAGTGATATATGGTATTTGTCTATGTCTGACTTCACTTAGTATGACAATCTCTAGGTCAATCCGTGTCACTGCAAATGGAATTATCTCATTTTTTATGACTGAGTAATGTTCCATTGTATGTGTGTGTATATATATACACCACATCTTCTTTATCCATTCCTCTGTTTATGGATATCTAGGTGGCTTCCATGTCCTGGCTATTATAAATAGTGATGCAATGAACAACTGGGGTACATGTATCCTAATTATGGTTTTCTCCAGAAATATGGCCAGGAGTGGGATTGCTGGATCTTTTGGTAGCTCTATTTTTAGTTTTTAAAGGAATCTCCATAGTGTTCTCCATAGTGGCTGTGGAGATTTATATTCCCGCTAACTGTGTAGAAGGGTTCTCTTTTCTCCACACCCTCTCCAGCATTTATTGTTTGTGGACTTTTTGATGACAGCCATTATAACTAGTGTGATGTGATACCTCATTGTAGTTCCGATTTTCATTTCTCTAATAATTAGTGATGCTGAGCATCTTTTCTTGTGCCTCTTGACCATCTGTGTGTCTTCTTTAGAGAAATGTCTGTGTAGATCATCCGCCTCCTTTTTGATTGGGTTATTTGTTTTGTTGATATTGAGCTGCATGAGCTGTTTGTATAGTTTGGAGGTTAACCCCTTGTTGGTCTTGCAGGTGGTTTTAACTCCAGTATCTGTGCTCTTAGCTTCTCAGCTAAGAGCAGAAATTCTGTGGTAATTCTAGTACAGTGTGATAAATGTCATAATGGGATTGAGAAAAGAGAGGAGGGTGAAATATGCTTCCTGGACAAATATGAGGATGATAAGAAAAATGGTCATTTTGGGGGGTCTTGAAGTAAGAGTGTGACAAGCAAAGAAGGGGGTAAAGAATGCAGCCCAGAGAGAGGGAACAGATACTCTTAAAACTTTTACCTCCCCTGGGAGTCCTGTCCTCTCTCCTTTATATACACCCTAATCCGATCCTGCTCTCCTCTTCTGTCTGAACTAGCTGTTAAGGTAGAGTTGTATACCAGGCAGCTCTCCCAGGACTGTTTATTCCTAGGTCTCTCCCTTCAAGAGTAAAACAACACTTAGTCCATAGTGAGAAGTGAAGAAAGGCAGAGTGGAAAGGGTCCCCCGTGCTCCCCTCTTCTCCCCACTTCCCTAGGCCTGATCTAAGGTTTCCCAGAGAACCGCACGCATGTAGGGCCAACACAGAATGTGGATCCTTGAGAACCAGCAGAACTGACATAAACTTGAGGCCTCAAACAATACATTCCCCTCCTTCAACATCAGTTTTGTAGATTAAAAATCTAATAGCAGGCTGTCATTGAGTCTGAGAAAAGAGATGGCAATAAAAGGGAGAATCTGATTCCATAATGGAAGGCAGGTGATTTGTAAACTTGGTTTTTCCAACTGTCTGTGCTACATAAATGGCAGAAAGCCTGTGCATGTATCTGTGATCCCAGTTCTGGCTTTTCCGCATGTACTGTCCTTCCCCTTCTGTTTCCCTGGACTTGGTGCCCAGCTGCATTATTGCTCCTGTTTGCCTATCTGGGACTCGAAGTGTTGTCCTCACTTCCCCCACTCTCGGTTCAGCCTACTTCTCTCCTCAGCGCCCCATAACCTGCCCTTCACACCATCCCTGTTTAAGTCATCAGGGACTCTGCTTCCTGCTGCCCCATCACTGGCCTCCCTCCTCCAGCACCCCTTTTGCCACCTCTGAAGCACAAATAGAAATCACCCTGGCAAATGAATGACTGGATACCACGTGATAACATGTAAATCGTTTCCCTTGCATTGAATTCACCACATATAAAAGTGCTTGGGCTGTGCCCTGTTTTGGGTTAAGTCTGCCTAGGCTCTTTTGATTGCAAGGAACTTATCTTAGACTAATCCAGGAGGTCTCATATGGAAAACAGGGTAGGCAGTCTTGGCAGGGTTCGACATTGGAATCAGAAAAGCAAAAGCCTCCGGGAAGAGGCAACTTGTGCTCTCCAATTCTTGCTCCTAGACTATTTGTTTTTCTTCCTCTGCCTGCAGACTAGCTCTCAATGCTTCCCAGAGCACGGGGTCGAATGTAGTCAGCCTGCACAGTTGGAGTTTATGGTCCCCTGGAAGATGAGTCACTGTTAGATCTTACTTTTGAGCCCAGATCTCAGGAGAGGATCTGATTGGCTTAGCCTTGGGCAGCTGACTGTTTGTTGTCCAATTGCTAAGGCCAGGCTGGCTGCCTTGATCAATGCAAACATGGCTACTTGTTGCCCACCCTTGTCCGGGAAAAAGAATTCTGAGAAGGGGAGTTTGGGGCCCTTAAGCTCTGCTGAAGAAACTGAGTTGAGTGAGTTAGAGTTACTTCAAACACATGTGAATATTTGATTTTGAGGAAAGAAATTGGTGTTTATGAAGGAAGTGTCGACTTCAAGGAAGTGTAAGACTTTGACTTTTGGAGAGAATGGTTATTTCAGATGAGAAGAGTAGAAGGATCATGAATTCCTAACAGGAGTGAGGGTAGCGAAGACTTCCTCCTAGGGAGGATCTAGTTTTCAGTGGTGACGGCTGAGATTAGGTGGGTAAAGTGGGAACATTCACTGGAAGGCTTTGAACATAATTAAATAAGCTCAAACTTATCCCATTAATGACAAGGAATTAGACATTAAGGACAGCCAACAAAGTTAATAATAATTTTAAAAATAATATCATCCAAAAGACAGTCTCTGGTATTCAGTTTTCCCAAATGACTACAAAGACATCTTTACAGTTTGATTTTTGAAATCAAAATTCAAACAGAGTCCACAGATTGCATTTATGCAGCTAATATGTCCCTTAGGAATCTTTTAATCTATAAAAATTTCTCCTCTCCTTTATTTTCCTTTACAATTTATTTGCTGAAGAAACTGAATCCTTCATGTAGAATTTCACAGATTTTAGGTTAATTGTATTATTTGATGGGGAGAGATGTTGTTCTGTTTCTCATATATCCTCAAAATTGGGTGTTGGGTCTAGAGCAACCCTGTCTATATGGTGCCCACTAGTCATGTGTGGTTGGGCATATTCAGTATGGTTAATCTGAATTGTAATGTGCTATAAGTGTAAAATACACACCAGATTTCAAAGACTTACTATGGAAAAAAGAGAATGCAGTATAATTTATTAATATTTTTATATTGATTACATACTAAAATGAAAATATTTTGGAGTGAAGTTAGTATTTCGCTCAGTCACATCCAACTCTGGGACCCCTGGACTGTAGCCTGCCAGTCTCCTCTGTCCATGGGATTCTCCAGGCGAGAATACTGGAGTGGGTTGCCATGCCTTTCTCCAGAAATTCCTGACACAGGATTTGAACCCAGGTCTCCTCACTGCAGGCAGATTCTTTACCATCTGAGCCACCAGGAAGCCCTAATGTATTTTGGGTATATTAGCTAAATAAAATACACTTAAAAATTAATTTTACCTCTTTATTGTTGTTTTTTTAAAAATGCAGCTACTAGAAAATTTTAAATCACATTTCCTTTCCATTGGGCAGTGCTGGTCTAGAGGTTTAATTAGATTCATATGCTTTTTCTTTTTGACAAGAGCACTCCAGAGGTAATGTGGTATATACTTCTTCCTCCTCTCCTTCTTCTTTAATATTTATATATTTGGTTATGCTGCATCTTAGTTGAAGCACTTGGGATCTTCAATCTTTGTTGTAGCGTGCAGAATCTTTTTAGTTGTGGCTTGAGAACTCTTAGTTACGGCGTGTGGGATCTAGTTCCCTGACCTGGGATGGAACCCAGACCCCCTGCATTGGGAGCATGGAGTCTTAGCCACTGGACCACCAGGGAAGTCACAGTATACTTCTTCTTGCACCACATCTGGAGACATATTATCCAGCTGTCCTACTTTTTAATGATGTTGAGATTGATCAGTGCTGAGAAAGAGAGAAGCAGGTCCTGATGGGGATGGGCCCAGCACTCGCAGCTAAAACTCTGGTGTTTTGTTAAACATCAAAAATTTCACAGAACGCAAACATCATGCAGGATCACTTTGTGAATATAATGGAACAAGAGAAAGATAAGAGGACACCATGGTCAGGTGTGAGCATATATAACGAGAAGAACATTGTCCAAACCACAAAACTCCCTTCCCTAGGGGCTAATATGAATGGCTGTTGTTTCCTGACCAGTTATAGCTTTAGCTTTACTTTGTTCCTTCTGCCTTTTAGATGAGAATTATTAAAATAGCCATAATAGAATCACTCTGGTCCTGACAGTATCCAGTTAAGAGCAAAGCCCCCTTTCCTTGAACTCTCCCCCAAATTATTACCAAGTTCAAGTCTTATCAGTCCTTTCTGACACCCTTTTATTGAGACCTCCATGGCTCCCTTTGATGTGCATTCTCCTTTGTTGCTGCTGCTGCTGCTAAGTCGCTTCAGTCGTGTCCGACTCTGTGCGACCCCATAGACAGCAGCCCGCCAGGTTCCGCCGTCCCTGGGATTCTCCAGGCAAGAACACTGGAGTGGGTTGCTATCTCCCTCTCCAATGCGTGAAAGTGAAAGGTGAAAGTGAAGACGCTCAGTCGCGACCCCATGGACTGCAGCCCACCAGGCCCCTCCGTCCATGGGATTTTCCAGGCAAGAATACTGGAGTGGGTTGCCACTGCCTTCTCCTTTGTTACAATGAGACAATAAACACAGATTTGTTTCAGTTCAGTTCAATTCAGTTCAGTTGCTCAGTCGTGTCCGACTCTTCGCAACCCCATAAATTGCAGCACACCAGGTCTTCCTGTCCATCACCAACTCCCAGAGTTCACCCAAACTCATGCCCATCGAGTCGGTGATGTCATCCAGCCATCTCATCCTCTGTCGTCCCCTTCTCCTCCTGCCCCCAGTCCCTCCCAGCATCAGGGCCTTTTCCAATGAGTCAACTCTTTGTGAGAGGTGGCCAAAGTACTGGAGTTTCAGCTTCAGCATCAGTCCTTCCAATGAACACCCAGAACTGATCTCCTTTAGGATGGACTGGTTGGATCTCCTTGCAGTCCAAGGGACTCTCAAGAGTCTTCTCCAACACCACAGTTCAAAAGCATCAATTCTTCAGTGCTCAGCTTTCTTCACAGTCCAACTCTCACATCCATACATGACCAGTGGAAAAACCATAGCCTTGACTAGATGGACCTTTGTCGGCAAAGTAATGTCTCCGCTTTTTAATATGCTGTCTAGGTGGTCATAACTTTCCTTCCAAGGAGTAAGTGTCTTTTAATTTCATGGCTGCAACCACCATCTGCAGTGATTTTGGAGCCCCCCAAAATAAAGTCTGACACTGTTTCCACTGTTTCCCCATCTATTTCCCCTGAAGTGATGGGACCAGATACCATGATCTTCGTTTTCTGAATGTTGAGCTTTAAGCCAACTTTTTCACTGTCCTCTTTCATTTTCATCAAGAGGCTTTTTAGCTCCTCTTCACTTTCTGCCATAAGGGTGGTGTCATCTGCATATCTGAGGCTATTGATATTTCTCCCGGCAATCTTGATTCCAGCCCAGCGTTTCTCATGATGTACTCTGCATAGAAGTTAAATAAGCAGGGTGACAATATACAGCCTTGACGGACTCCTTTTCCTATCTGGAACCAGTCTGTTTTTCCATGTCCATTTCTAACTGTTGCTTCCTGACCTGCATACAAGTTTCACAAGAGGCAGGTCAGGTGGTCTGGTATTCCCATCTCTTTCAGAATTTTCCATGGTTTATTGTGATCCACACAGTCAAATGCTTTGGAATAGTCAATAAAGCAGAAATAGGTGTTTTTCTGGAACTCTCTTGCTTTTTCGATGATCCAGCAGATGTTGGCAATTTGATCTGTTTCTTCTGCCATTTCTAAAACCAGCTTGAACATCTGGAAGTTCCCAGTTCACGTAGATTTGTTTGAATGCAAGTTATTCCTAGTAGACATTGGTTAGAGAGCATTGACAGTGGGTTTAGGTAGTGTCAACCTCATCTTTCCATAATTAAGGTCGTTCAGTAAATTTTTAAGCAGGAGTACAACTTAATGGAATTATTTGTTTTGGGAATTACATGGACATGAGTTAGTAACTGAACAACAACTTAATGCAATTAGATGTTCTGGGAATTACACAGTAGCTATTGGTAACCACTGTGAAACTAGACTTAGTCCAACCCATTATTGAAACCTTTTTACAAGTAGACCTAAGCCTATCTGGTCATTGTGTTAGTTTTCTGGGGCTGCTGTCAAAAAGTACTATATTCTCAGTGAGTTAAATAACAGTTTCACAGTTGTCCTACAGTTCTGGAGGGTAGAGGTCCAAGATCAAGTTATTGGTAGGGCTGGTTCCTTCTGAGGGCTATGAGACAGATCTGTTCCATGCCCCTCCCCTAGCTTCTGGTGGTTTGATGGCCATCTTTGTGCTCCTGGGTTTATAGATACATTACCCTGATCTTTGCCTTCATTACATGTGGGTTCTTTCTATGTATCTGTCTCCAGACTGCACCTTTTTATAAGGATACCAGTCACACTGGATTAGAGCTCATTCTAACTTGATTATCTTCATGAAGCTCCTGTCTCCCAGTTGGTCACATTCTGAGGTACTGAGGGTTAGGACTTCAACATAGGCATTTTTCAAGTATATAATTCAACTCTTAATTGTCATTCACAACTATTAGATTGTTTTTGGAAGGAATCAGTAGCCCACAGTCTTAGAGGTCAGTGAGAGTGGATAATTTCTGACAATCTCACTATAATTCATTTATATTCAAAGTGAGTCTTCTTTGTCTTTTTAGTTGGAGGATACTTGCTTTACAATGTTGTGTTGGTTTCTGTGTACCAAAGTGAGTTTTTAACCAAATTCTGTACACATATGACATTTATTTAATAAACATGTATCCATAAATAAAAAAACAGTTTATATAAGCTGTTCTGTAATCTCAGGAAGTCCCAGTTCTCTTCTTTTTTGGGCCTCTACCCACAAAAGAGAAGGCTTGTATGAAGCCTTCTTGTATGAAGTCTTCATCTAAGCTAGAGGCATGATCCAGTTAACCTTATAGTGGTAGCAGTCCAAAAGAATTCTCTGAAATCAGGGCTGGACATAGGACCATTTCTGATTCTATGTCTGGACATAATCCTTATGGGCAAAGGTGAAGGGTTCACCTTACTTGTGAAAAAGGGGCATGTCTATAAAACATTCTATGTTGAACAGCACCAATTTTACCAATAGCAGTTCATTTATAGTATCCATTGTGTTACTTAAGAAGTCACTAATTTCACCAATGAAAGCCTATTAATAACATTTATTATAATTAACAAAGTCTCTGGTGTTGATTGAAGGTAGCTGAAGCCTTCTGATATTCTTCTTTGGTGTATAGCACTTTGATTAAATGCTAGCTATGAATTCTTGATTAGGGCGACCAAGAGTTACATGGAGACTAGCAAACAGACACAGCCTGAGCTGAAGTGTTTAAGGTAAATTAAAGACATCATCAGCTGGCCACACACATCACCTGGCTGCCATTTTCAGAACATGCTTGGAAGGGTGCATAATAAATGAATTTACCTTGGAGTATAAGGGTCATGGAACTTGGTCAAGTGTGCCCTTAGTCAGCAATCTTTGTGATCTTGAGCAAATCTTTTAAATTTGTTGGGTTTCATTTTCATCTATAAAATGAAAGTCCTAAATTAAATGATCCTTTAAGTTCTCTTCAGCACTTTAATTCTACAATTCAATTTCAAGAACTAATAATTCAATAAGTATAAAATAATGTAATGTAGACTGAATACACAACTGCTCAGAAGAGATGGTATAAAGATGAAATTGGATTAGTCAAGGAAGATTTTGGGGGAAAATAAGACAAGACCAGTTTCTAGTGAATTATTTCATTTGACAGTGTGTATATATATGCACATATGTGTGTATTTTTCTGTCTGTCTCTCTCTTTCTCCCTTTCTTTCTTTTCCTATGATAAGCCCACTGACCTTTGTAGATCGGAAAGATTCTTGGTACTCTAAGACTCAAACTTGGGGCATTAGATACCATTTAATGTGACTTTGGTAGTTTTTGGAATTTGTGTTTGGTGTTGAGGCAGAGTGTTTTGCTTGCTTGAAGTTGACAGGTTCTCATGCAGATGTCAGTTCCAGCTTCAATTCAAAAAAGCCCTGTGTTCTACCAGCTAAGCTCTGCCCCTTCTCCAGTGTCACTCAAAGTAAAATAGCTATTTATATGATTGAGGTCTGAACAAAGATGTACATTCCTTTCTGGTCAGTAAGAAAGGAAAGAGTGTACTGATTTCATATACCTTGATTAAAGCATTCAAATCCTAAACATTGCCATAGGCACGTGATTCAAATGAACCCCACAAATTACAGCGAACCCCACAAATTACAGCAAACCCCACAAGTACAGCAAATTAGCTATACTTCATTGAACGGAGGGTGCTTCACAGCACTTCCCAGACTTCCTACCTGGGTGTGCTAGGGGAGGATGTAGCTACTTCCCTTTGTTTGGGATGAAAACACATGTTGAATAGAAGGGGAATGGAACAAGCTGCAGTGTCCACAAGGGCTAAGGAGTAAAGTCAGTGATAAGAGTCAGCTGATAAGCCAGCTGATAAGAGTCAGTGGGACACAAGGGGCAGACCTGGCCCCATCCAAGGGGTAAGGCTACCAACCAGCCCCAGTGGCAGCTGGACATCCAAGGTGGCTAGATGTTCCAGCATGTCCAGAGGTGCCAGATGGTACACTATTTTGTCTTTCCCTAAAACTGGAAATCCAGATTTTTATGTAATAATTCTTTCCTGCTAAATGTTGGTAATGAACTCAACCTTTTTAAGGCTTCATAGGCTGAACAAAACATCCATCTGTGCAATGTGGACATTTAAGCCATGGTTTTTTCCTGGAAAAAAACAAGGGCTTTATACACACCTGGGAACAAAGTTCAGCCAAGTCACTTGTTGGCTATGTAACATTGGGTAGGTATTCAAAATGTCTCAGCCTTATTTTTCTCAAAAGTGCAGATGATGGTGTTTTATCTGTTTAATAAAGATACCTTATTGAATGTTGACTGAGACTAGGTATTTGACAAGGCATGCAAATACAATAAAAGAGATACTTATGTTTGTTTTTCAGAACAATGGATATAAATTGAGTGCTCATAGGTTAAATTCTACCCACAAATCCTTTTTCTGAAGTTAATATATAATTAACATATAATATTGTATTACAATAGCTTCAGGCATACAACCCAATGATTTGGTATTTATATGTATTGTGAATTGATTGCTACAATAACCCTACTTAATAGCTATCACCACACATAGTTATGCATTTTTTTCTTGTGGTGAGAACTTTTAAGACACAAATCCTTTAAAAAATTATGCGTGTGATTTTTTTTTCTTCTGGGTTTCATTCAGTATGCCCTCCATCATTCTGCCTACTCTCAAGACTGAGCAGAAACAGGTAGTTTGCCCAGAGGAAATTCAGTTTTCTCTTCTTTGCTCACCATGATCTGACTGTATTTCAGGTTGTCAGTTCATTTTGACGATAGCTAGTGGGGTCACATTTGAATGAAATAGTAATAATAATAGAGTACTTACAAAACTGCAGGCAGCTACTTGTTGTTGTTGTTCAATTGCTCAGTCATGTCCAACTCTTTGACACCCCATGGACTGCAGCATGCCAGGCTTCCCTGTCCTTCACCATCTCCCAGAGCTTGCTCAAACTCATGTCCATTGAATTGGTGATGCCATCTAACCACCTCGTCCTCTGTTGTTCCCTTCTTCTCCTGCTTCCAATCTTCCCCAGCATCAGGGTGTTTTCTAATGAGTTGGCTATTTGCATCAGGTGACCAAAGCGTTGGAGCTTCAGCTTCAGCATCAGTCCTTCCAATGAATATTCAGGGTTGATTTCCTTTAGGATTGACTGGTTTTATCTCCTTGCACTCCAAGGAAGTCTTCTCCAACACCACAGTTCAAAAGCATCCATTTTCAATGCTTCAGTTCAGTTCAGTTCAGTCGCTCAGTCATGTCCAACTATTTGTGACCCCATGAATCACAGCACGCCAGGCCTCCCTGTCCATCACCAACTCCCTGAGTTCACTCAGACTCGCATTCATCGAGTCCGTGATGCCATCCAGCCATCTCATCCTTGGTCGTCCCCTTCTCCTCTTGCCCCCAATCCCTCCCAGCATCAGAGTCTTTTCCAATGAGTCAACTCTTCACATGAGGTGGCCAAAGTACTGGAGTTTCAGCTTTAGCATCATTCCTTCCAAAGAAATCCCAGGG
>NW_024070186.1:39948503-40027014 GCF_014754425.2 Oryx dammah
TTGGATCTCCTTGCAGTCCAAGGGACTCTCAAGAGTCTTCTCCAACATCACAGTTCAAAAGCATCAGTTCTTCAGTGCTCAGCCTTCTTCACAGTCCAACTCTCACATCCATACATGACTACTGGAAAAACCATAGCTTTGACTAGATGGACCTTTGTTGGCAAAGTAATGTCTCTGCTTTTTAATATATTGTCTAGGTTTGTCATAGCTTTTCTTCCAAGGAGCAAGCATCTTTTAATTTCACGGCTGCAGTCACCATCTGCAGTGATTTTGGAGCCCAGGAAAATAAAGTCTGTCATTGTTTCCATTGTTTCCCCATCTATTTGCCATGAAGTGATGGAACCGGATGCCACGATTTTCATTTTTTGAATGTTGAGTTTTAAGCCGGCTTTATCACTCTCCTCTTTCACCTTCATCAAGAGGCTCTTTACTTCCTCTTATCTTACTGCCTTAAGAGTGGTGTCATCTGCATATCTGAGGTTATTGATATTTCTCCTGGCAGTCTTGATCGCAGCTTGTGCTTCATCCAGCCCGGCATTTCGCATGATGCACTCTGCATAGAAGTTAAATAAGCTGGGTGACAACATACAGTCTTGACGTACTCCTTTCCCAATTTGGAACCAGTCCATTGTTCCATTTGAGTTCTAGCTGTTGCTTCTTGACCTGCATACAGGTTTTGCATGTAAGGAAGTCTGGTATTTTCATCTCTTTAGGAATTTTCGACAGTTTATTATGATCCACACAGTCAAAGGCTTTAGCATAGTAGTCAATGAAGCAGAAGTAGATGTTTTTCTGCAATTCTCTTGCTTTTTCTATGATCCAGCAGATGCTGGCAATTTGATCTCTGGTTCCTCTGCCTTTTCTAAACCTAGCTTGAATATTCTCAGTTCTCAGTTCACATACTGTTGAAGCCAGGCTTGGAGAATTTTGAGCATTACTTTACTAGCATGTGAGATGAGTGCAATAGTGGGTAGGTTGAACATCCTTTGGCTTTGCCCTTCTTTGGGATTGGAATGAAAACTGACCTTTTCCAGTCCTGTGGCCACTGCTGAGTTTTCCAAACTTGTTGGCATATTGAGTGCAGCACTTTCACAGCATCATCTTTTAGGATTTGAAATAGCTCAGCTGGAATTCCATCATTTCCATAATAATAATAATAATAAACTGCTTACAAAACTGCAGACAGCTACTATGATAAGCCTAAAAGACAAGTATTGCCATTGGGCCATTGTTTTAATCCTGATGTTAGTATGTTGACTACTTTTCCCTCTGTTTCTGTGTCCTCATGTGGATATGCTAATACTTCTGACTTACTTAATTCTTTGTTACATCAAAGTCAGAGTGTCTTTTGTTTAAAGAGCAGAATCCCATGGCAACTTTCATCTCTGCATTACTAAATAGTGACATTGAGGGCATGTAAACTTTACTGTTAAACATGAGACTAGGCAGTTTATAGTAACCCACCCTTTTCAAAGTTTTACGAGCATGCTTCAACAGTCCCATCTCATTTGAACTTCAAAGCAGCTCTATTTCTATCCCCACTTCATGATGTGAAAAGTGAAATGCACTGAAGAAACTCAACTTGCCTGTGTTTGCAAAGCTCACAAATCCCTTTTTAGGGCAGCTTTCAGTTGTCTGGAGTGGAATGTCAGTTTCCTCCCTTGAAAGTAGGCATGAATTTCTCAGTTGGTCCCTTTCCCTGGCAGTCTGCTATTTCCACTTTTGCCACATGCTCATCTCTTAGCCATCTGAGTTTGTGACCCCAGCATACAGGATATTCAGTTGACACTGGATGTCACATAGTGGTCCTGACCACTGTATTTCCAGTCCCTACTGCATCAGACTGTTCAGTATAAGACTATATGTATAGGTATAATATATATGTATAACACTGACTGTGGATAATCAATAGAGACTTTGTCACCTGTCCAGAGACTGGCCAGTGCAATCAGAATAATAGTAAATTCAAACTAGTGATTTTATGTGGTTTCAGTTTCAGCCATGGCTCCCAAGCATAAATGCTCATTTGCCCAGTGTATTCTGTGCTAAAAACATGAAATAAAAATCCAACTTATAGTGTTGCCTCTATCAAATAATAATTAAAAGGTTCTGTCTCAGGGGCTTGGGAAATATCATGACTTCCCCAGGAAACAGCTGTGAAAAGACTTCCCACTAAGGCTTAACAGAAGGCAGTATGGAAATGAATGCTGTGAAAATACACACAAGCCCCAGCTCCTGGGCCTCCATGAAATATAACAGGTGCCTGGTGGATCTCAACATTTTCAAGCCTGGAAAATTGGGATTTGGGGAGCTGTAAGCAGTTTATGCTCTTCCTAGGGTAGAGTTGGCAAATTTGTCTTTGGGGCTGTATCAGTTAGAGTCATTTGGTGCAAGCAACAGAAACAGACTTTGCCTGATTTAGCAAAAGGGGTTTTAATAGGAGGTTAGGGGGTAGCTTAGAGAACAGGAATAAAAATGCGTGCACTGTGGTCTTTGATAAAACTAGGAACTAGGTGGCAAGAGCTACCAGACAGTCTCTAAGGGACTGCTTTTAGGGTGAGTAATCATTCATCTTCAACCTCAGAGTCACTCAGCTCATGATTCAGATTCAAGAGATGAATGTTTAATTTTCCAAGGAGTCTCTAGTCACACTTGGAGGAAGTGCACTTTGATTGGCAGTCTCACCATGACTGCCTGCCATGGGATTGCACAGTCAAAATCAAATTCTGATGCTGATTCCAGAAGATGAAAGAAGACATCTTCCCTTTGCTCCAGAAGGGACTACTTCTCCAGACCTATTTATTGGTTAAACAATGAAGACAAATACCTACTGTTTAGAGCATGGGACTCAACCACATCTGGGTCAGATTCCCAGGAAATAGCTTCAAATTGTCTAAGATTGGGTCAGATGCCCCCTCTTGGTTCAGAGTCTCTGCTGTAAGCAGCTTGTTACCTTAGGAGGTAAACTGAATGATTAAAAAGCTTTGAGAGAGATTGGGGTTGACACATACATACTATTACATTTAAAACAGATAACTAATAACGACCTACTTGTATAGCACAGGGAATTCTTCTCAATACTCTATAATGACCTCTTACGGGGAAAGATTATGGTGATATTGAATGGTTTGTCTTGGAAACGAACAGAAATCATTCTGTTGTTTTCGAGATTGCATTCAAGTACTGCATTTCGGACTCTTTTGTTGACTATGATGGCTACTCCATTTCTTCTAAGGGATTCTTGCCCACAGTAGTAGATGTAATGGTTATCTGAGTTAAATTCACCCATTCCAGTCCATTTTAGTTCACTGATTCCAAAAATGTTGACGTTCACTCTTGCCATCTCCTGTTTGACCACTTCCAATTTGCCTTGATTCATGGACCTAACATTTCAGGTACCTATGCAATATTGCTATTTATAGCACTGGACCTTCCTCTATCACCAGTCATATCCACAACTGGGTGGTGGTGTTGCTTTGGCTCCATCTCTTCATTCTTTCTGGAGTTATTTCTCCACTGATCTCCAGTAGCATATTGGGCACCTACTGACCTGGGGAGTTCAACTTTCAGTGTTCTATCTTTTTGCCTCTTCATACTGGTCATGGGTTCTCAAGGCAAGAATACTGAAGTGGTTTGCCATTTCCTTCTCCAGTGGACCACATTTTGTCAGAAATCTCCACTATGACCTGTCTGTATTGGGTGGCCCTACATGCCATGGCTTAGTTTCATTGAGTTAGACAAGGCTGTGGTCCATGTAATTAGATTGGTTTGTGGTCTGTGATTGTGGTTTCGGTCTGTCTGCCCTCTGATGCCCTCTCTCAATGCTTACCGTCTTACTGGGGTTTCTCTTACCTTGGACCTGGAGTATCTTTTCACGGCTGCTCCAGCAAAGCGCAGCTGCTGCTCCTTACCTTGGATGTGGGGCATCTCCTCACTGCCGCTGCTCCAGTGCTCACCACTCCAGCATGCACAGCCGCCACTATCACGGTAATCCAAATCTATGCCCCGACTAGTAATGCTGAAGAAGCTGAAGTTGAACCGTTCTATGAAGACCTACAAGACCTCTTAGAACTAACACCCCCAAAAGATGTCCTTTTCATTATAGGGGACTGGAATGCAAAAGTAGGAAGATAAGAAACACCTAGAGTAACAGGCAAATTTGGCCTTGGAATACAGAATGAAGCAGGGCAAAAGTTAATAGAGATTTGACACTGGTCATAGCAAACACCCTCTTCCAACAACACAAGAGAAGACTCTACACGTGGACATCACCAAATGGCCAATACCAAAATCAGATTGATTATATTCTTTGCAGCCAAAGATGGAGAAGCTCTATACAGTCAGCAAAAGCAAGACTGGGAGCTGATTGTGGCTCAGATCATGAACTCCTTATTGCCAAATTCAGACTTCAATTGAAGAAAGTAAGGAAAACCACTAGACCATTCAGGTAGGACCTAAATCAAATCCCGTATGATTATACAGTGGAAGTGACAAATAGATTTAAGAGACTAGATAGACACTCTGTCTGATAGAGACTAGATAGACACTCTGTCTGATAGACAGAGTGCCTCATTAACTATGAATGGAGGTTCATGACGTTGTACAGGAGACAGGGATCAAGACCATCCCCAAGAAAAAGAAATGCAAAAAAGCAAAATGGCTGTCTGAGGAGGCCTTACAATAGCTGTGAAAAGAAGAGAAGCAAAAAGCAAAGGAGAAAAAGAAAGATATACCCTTTTGAATGCAGAGTTCCAAAGAATAGCAAAGAGAGATAAGAAAACCTTCCTCAATGATCAGTGCATAAAATAGAGGAAAACAACAGAATTGGAAAGACTAGAGATCTCTTCAAGAAAATTAGAGATACCAAGGGACCATTTCATGCAAAGATGGGCTCAATAAAGGACAGAAATGGTATGGACCTAACAGAAGCAGAAGATATTAAGAAGAGGTGGCAAGGATACACAGAAGAACTGTACAAAAAAGATCTTCATGACCCAGATAATCACGATGGTGTGATCACTCACCTAGAGCCAGACATCCTGGAATGTGAAGTCAAGTGGGCCTTAGGAAGACTCACTACAAACAAAGCTATTGGAGGTGATGGAATTCCACTTGAGCTATTTCAAGTCCTAAAAGATGATGCTGTGAAAGTGCTGCACTCAATATGCCAACAAATTTGGAAAACTCAGCAGTGGCCACAGGACTGGAAAAGGTCAGTTTTCATTCCAATCCGTAAGAAAGGCAATGCCAAAGAATGTTCAAACTACCACACAAATGCAGTCATCTCACACACTAGTAAAGTCATGCTCAAAATTCTCCAAGCCAGACTTCAGCAATACGTGAACCATGAACTTCCAGATGTTCAAGCTGGATTTAGAAAAGGCAGAGGAACCCAAGATCAAATTGCCAATATCCGCTGGATCATGGAAAAAGCAAGAGAGTTCCAGAAAAACATTTATTTCTGCTTTATTGACTATGCCAAAACCTTTGACTATATGGATCACAATAAACTGTGGAAAATTCTGAAAAAGATGGGAACACCAGACCACCTGACCAGCCTCTTGAGAAACCTGTATGCAGGTCAGGAAGCAACAGTTAGAACTGGACATGGAACAACAGATTGGTTTCAAATAGGAAAAGGAGTATGCCAAGCCTGTATATTGTCACCCTGCTTATTTAACTTATATACAGAGTACGTCATGAGAAACACTGGGCTGGATGAAACACAAGCTGGAAGCAAGATTGCCGGGAGAAATATCAGTAACCTCAGATATGCAGATGACACCATCCTTATGGCAGAAAGTGAAGAGGAGCCTCTTGATGAAAGTGAAAGAGGAGAGTGAAAAAGTTGGCTTAAAGCTCAACATTCATAAAAGTAAGATCATGGCATCTGGTCCCATCACTTCATGGCAAATAGATGGGGAAACAGTGGAAACAGTGGCTGACTTTATTTTTTTTGGCTCCATAATTGCTACAGATGGTGACTGCAGCCATGAAATTAAAAGACGCTTACTCCTTGTTAGGAAAGTTATGACGAACCTAGACAGCATATTAAAAAGCAGAGACATTACTTTGCCAGCAAAGGTCCATCTAGTCAAGGCTGTGGTTTTTCCAGTGGTCATGTATGGATGTGAGAGTTGGACTATGAAGAAAACTGAGCACCGAAGAGTTGATGCTTTTGAACTGTGGTGTTGGAGAAGACTCTTGAGAGTCCCTTGGATTGCAAGGAATTCCAACCAGTCCATCCTAAAGGAGATCAGTCCTGGGTTACAATTGGAGGGACTGATGTACAAGCTGAAACTCCAATACTTTGGCCACTTGATGGGAAGAGCTGACTCATTTGAAAAGACCCTGATGCTGGGAAAGACTGAAGGTGGGAGGAGAAGGGGACGACAGAGGATGAGATGGTTGCATAGCATCACCGACTCAATGGACATGAGTTTGGGTAAACTCTGGGATTTGGTGATGAACAGGGAGGCCTGCCGTGTTGCAGTCCATGGGGTCGCAAAGAATCAGACACGAGTGAGTGACTGAACTGAACTGAACTGAACTGAACTGAATGGGGAAAGAATCTAAGAAAAGAGTGGGCATATGCATATGTATTGAGGGCAAGAGGAAAGGGAGTGACAGAATATGAGATGGTTGAATGGCATCACTAACTCAGTAGACATGAGTTTGAGCAAACTCCAGGAGATAGTGAACGATAGGTAAGCCTGGCATACTACACAGTCCATGGGGTCCCAAAGAGTCAGACATGACCTAGTGACTAAACAACAGTGGTGTATATGTATAACTGATTCACTTTGATGTACGACAGAAATTAACACTTTAAAATCAGTTATGTTCCAATAAAATTTTTAAAAAATGAAACAAACGATAACAATAAAGCCTTGACTAAGGTTTTGTAAATGGCATCAATAGCTACCCGACAGGATTTTCAGTAATGACAGAATTTCTAGTTCACTCCCTTGGAGGGAAGGAAAGATGAATTCCAGTTGTTGAGATTGAGAAAAGGCTAGGAATGCAGAATTCATCCTCCTCTTTCTCTCTGAAAATGAGTTGGTCCACAGGAAGCCAAAGTGAATCTGGCATCACTTTCTAGTGCAGAAGTTCTTAAAGCATAGTCTTCAGAACACTGAGAGTCCCCAAGAGCCTCTCAGGGAGGTCGGTGAGATCAAATGTATTTTCTTAACTGTGCTAAGATGTTATTTGCCTTTTTCACTGTGTTGACATTTGCCCTGATGATGCACACACAAAGGTGGGTGAAACTGCTTACGCCTTAGCATTAATCAGAGCAGAGACACCAAACTGTCCTAGTAGTCACTATGTTCTTTCCTGCCACACAGTAAGAAAAAAAAAAAAAAAAACACCAAGAGGCTTCATTTAAGAATGACTTTGATGAACTTTGTTAGTTTTCTTACATCAGTGGTTGCGTGTACTTGTGCTGCATCCTGGAACACCGTGGTTGTCTAGAGGAGAAGCATTTGTGTTATTGTTTGGTTTGTGAGCTGAACTAGATTTTCCCTCTTGAACATCATTTTACTTGCCACTCGTTACTGACAAACTGTGATTATTCAGACTTGGGCATTTGGCAAGCATTTTCTCTTATGAAGAGTCTGTCACTTCAAGGTAACTAACAGTATTTGTTGCTAATGATAAAACTGTGTTTACAAGCAAAAATTAGAATTTTAGAAAACTTGTATCTGCCACCATAGGCTTGACAGCTTTCCTACTTAAAGACTTTTTTTTTCTCCTCTCCTGGTTTGTAGGCACTGTGTGGCACTTTATTTTCACAAGCCCAGCAAGTGGCCAGTCCCCTGCCCCAGGGATGGGGTTGGGGGTGGCGTGTCACTTTTCTGATGATATTGATGGTGATATTAATGAATGTGGTTTTGGATACTGTATGACAAAATGAGGCAACGTTTGGAAGATCATATTGACTCAGTGAAAAAGAACTTTTAAAATGTTGCTCCAGGATGTTACAAAGATCCATTCAAACTGCAAGAGGTGAGAGAATTTCAATTTAACAGAGTTTGCAAAGTTCACTGATTTGGTTTATTGTTTCATGTTACAATTGATCTTTAAGAAACTACCGCTTATTGAGTTTTGGTGTAGTATCAAAGCAGAATATCCACAATTACCTGAAAATATTAAAATATTCTTCCCTTTTCAAATTCCAAATCTTTGCGAAGCTGGATTTTCTTGATATACCTCAACCAAACATGTTGCAAAACAAACAATGCAGAATCTATGAGAATCTAGCTGTCTTCTATTAAGCCAGACACTAAGATTATAAAAATAGGTAACAATTATACTCTTAATTAAATTTTTTGAAAATAATATTTTTATAAACATAGTATTTATGTTAATACTTAATGGACTTATTGTTGTTATTTTAAAATGAATTAGTACATAAATATTTTTAAAAGTTTTTGGCTACATTACTTGGTTTGTGGGATCTTAGTTCCCTGATCAGGGATCAAGCCCAGGCCCCTGGAAGTGAAAGCACCAAGTGATATACCACTGGACTGCCAAGGAATTCCCATAAATATGTAAAATTTTATGAGTTTTAGCTTCTAACATGGTAAATAGCTATAGATTTAGCCTAGATTAATAAAGGCTTTAAAAAGTCTTCAATAATTTTTAATAATTTAAAGGGATCCTGAGACCAAAAAATATGAGGCAACTGTTCAAGTGGAATTCATTTCACGTGGAAGGAAATATCAGGAATAGGAAAAAAATTTTCTCTTTTTAACAAGTGAGGGTCCTATCTCAGGAGATGTTTTGGAAGATGTTGTTGATTGACAACAGAATCATTCATATCTCACAATTGAGGCTGAAAAACCAGATATTTATCTTCCAAACATCCACTGTGCCCAGAGGCAGGCATGTGACCTAGCTTTAGACCCTGAGATTGTAGAAGATGCTTTGATGGCCTCTTCCTTTATTGGGACAATGTGTCTGTCATCCCATGGCTGTGAATTGCCCTCAGCCAAAGGGAGCCTCCTTGCTTGGAAATGACTAGCAGATTATACTGCATGCCCTCAGCAGCTTGCAGCCAATGGTGACCAACACAAGGATGTGAAAGCCAGAGCCCCTTGCCTCAGTATGAGTTGGCTCCATGGTGGGATCAGGTTGAGGTGAGGTTTCAGCTAAACCCACATCCTTGCCTGACTTCTTCCCTCTGCTTTCTTTGCTCCCTTAAGAGCTTTATTTAAAATATTCCCTCAACAAGTTGCCTGCACAAAAATCCCCATTTTAGCATCTAGACTAAACCAGACATGAGCAGAAATCAGCAGGAGTGCCTTTCTGGGAAAGCATTTACTTTCTTGATTTAAAAAGAGAGAGAGAGAAAGGGGAACAGTACAGTGGGCATGGACCCTCCCTCTTCTTACCTTGAACATGGTGTGATGTCTGGTGCTAAAGTTCCCATCTTGTGGCCAAGAGGCAATAGACACAAAGGAAAGAGAGCCAGTGCCAACAGCTCCAATCTCCAAACTTTTATATGTGAGAAAAATAAATAGTATTTGCTTAAGTCACTTTAGATCAGTGTTTCTGTTGTTTGTAACTGAACACATTACTATCTGACAGAGTTGTTATGAAACTCTAATGAGAAAATATTTTATTGCTTTATTTTCTTGGACTTGAAAATCACTGCAGATGGTGACTGCAGCCATGAAATTAAAAGATGCTTGCTTCTTGGAAGAAAAGCTATGACAAACCTAGACAGCATATTAAAAATTAGCAGAGACATTACTTTGCCAACAAAGGTCCGTCTGATCAAAGCTTTGGTTTTTTCCAGTAGTCACACATGGATGTGAGAGTTGAACTATAAAGAAAGCTGAGCACCGAAGAATTTATGCTTTTGAACTGTGGTATTGGAGAACACCCTTGAGAGTCCCTTGGACTGCAAGGAGATCAAATCGGTCCATCCTAAAGGAAATCAGTCCTGAATATTCATTGAAAAGACTGATGTTGAAGCTGAAGCTACAATACTTTGGCCACCTGATGGAAAGAACTGACTCATTGGAAAAGACCCTGATGCTGGGAAAGACTGAAGGCAGGAGGAGACGGGGACGACAGAGGATGAGATGGTTGGATGGCTTCAAAGACTTGATGGACATAAATTTGAGCAAAGAAGCCTGGTGTGCTGCAGTCCACGGGGTTGCAAAGAGTCGGACACGACTGAGCGACCGAACTGAATGAGAAAATAAAGGGCCTAGCCTATAAAAGACATGCAAAAATTAGTAATTTTCCCCCCACTATTTCTTCCCAAATAAGTTTTCCTAATTGGAGCTTATGGAAGGCCAAATGAGATTACCAAATACCTTTGTATAGTATATGACAAAGTTAACTCCAATTAAGAACTGGTGCCCTGATTAAGAGAAGAATGACTAAATAAAAGGACGGAGCAGTGAATTTTGTCTCTTCTTCCTTACATTTCAGCAGTGGATGGTCTTATGTGTTGGGAGGGTTGACCAACTCACTGCTTTTCAGTTCAGTTCAGTTCAGTCATTCAGTTGTGTTCAACTCTTTGTGACCCCATGGACTGCAGCGCACCAGGCCTCCCTGTCCATCACCAACTCCTGGAGCTTGCTCAAACTCACGTCCATCAAGTCTGTGATGCCATCCAACCATCTCATCCTCTGTCGTCCCCTTCTCCCACCTTCAATCTTTCCCAGCATCAGGGTCTTTTCCAGTGAGTTATTTCTTTGCATCAGGTGGCCAAAGTATTGGAATTTCAGCTTCAGCATCAGTCCTTCCAATGAATATTCAGGACTGATTTCCTTTAGGATAGACTGGTTGGATCTCCTTGCAGTCCAAGGGACTCTCAAGAGTCTTCTCCAAGACCACAGTTCATAGGCATCAATTCTTCTACGCTCAGCTTTCTTTATACTCCAACGCTCACATCCATACATGACTCATTGGTAAAGTAATGTCTCTGCTTTTTAATAAGCTGTGTACTCACTGCTTTAATATCTCCTAATGACTCAAGGAAAAATACTTTCACATTTTATAAAATATGTTATCATTTTCGGCTTATATTGGCTCACCCTTCAAGTTTATAATAATAGACCAATATCTGTACCAAAGTAGAAGAGTATGGTTGGGTGACTTGGGTGTCATGGACAGTAGAGCCTTTAATTTGGATTGTGACCACATGTGTGTATCACAGCAACTCTTTTTTTTTGGGGGGGGGGGCCCACTGTTCTTGCTCTGTGCATATTACTTATTATTTATGGAAGCAAAGCTTGTCCTTGGAATAATGAATCTGCTGGTGACAGGGACGCAGTGCTTGAGATGCACCAAATGCCTCAGGTTTACATGATGTTAAATAATGCAGTTCAACCTGATTTAGCAAATATTTATTGAATGTCTGCCATGTGCTGAGCACGGTGAGGCCTGTGGCCATGCATCAGTCATGGCTTGCCTTTCTGGAGCCAAGATCTCTGGGAAGCAGACTTATCTACTGGTCACTTGGATGCAGGGTTGATGCTACAGTGAAGATGCTAACAGGGTTCTCTGAGACTTTTGAGGGAGGGAAGAAGAGAGCCATTTCACTTTGGGGATTGAATAAAGGCGTTTAGATGTCAGTGTGCATGCTCAGTTGCTCAGTCGTGTCCGACTCTTGGTGACCCTGTGGGCTGTAGCTGGCCAGGCTCCCTGTCCATGGGTTCTCCAGGCAAGAATACTGGAGTGGGTAGCCATTTCCTTCTCCAGGGGGTCTTCTCATCCCAGGGATCGAACCTGGGTCTCCTGCACTGAAGGAGGATTCTTTGCCGTCTGAGCCACTAGGGAAGCTTTTAGAAGTCAGGGAGATAAGCAAATAATCTCTGTGCTTATTTTCCTATCATCTAATTATGTCACGATTTTTTTTTAAGTTCACACGTTCATTTGCAGTGACAGCATTTTACTTCTTATCATCGAAGACTGGTAGTTTCCTGTCTTAGCATAAAAGAATGGACTTAGCTGATTGCATCATCATTTATAGATCTTTTGTTTTCTTATATTTTTTGCTAGTTATAGAAACTATTTTTAAAAGTAAAAAAATAATTTTTATTGTTTGATATAGATAGAACATTTTAATTGGAATATAATTGCTTTATAATGTTGTGTTGGTTTCTGCTGTGCTGCCTCATGAATCAACTATATGTATACATATATCCCCTCCCTCATGAGCCTTCCTCCCACAGCTTTGTGATTGTTAAAGTATAAAATCTTTTCACATAGTCCAACTTAAATGAATCCTGGCAATACCACCATGAGGTGGGTCTGTCTGTCATATAAGTTTACACATAAAGAGGTAAACAGGTTCAGCAAAGTTTCAAGTGCTCATGTGGCTTTAAATGATAATGATATTCAGATATTCTAACTCTAGATTTAGTTCTTTCTGTCCAGACTAGTGGTTTTTAAATTGCACAGCAGTGCTTCTCGAATGAATCTTCTAGGAAGTTTTAAAAATCCCCATGTCCAGGGTATACTTCAGGCCAATTAAATCAGGGTCTCTGGTGGTGGAACTTTGGCAATAGTGTTGTTCTTTTTTTTTTTTTTAATCAATTAATTACCTAATTATTTTTAAATTGTGGTTAAATACTCATAATGTAAGCTTCATCTTCTTAACTAGTTTTAAGTCTAACTTCAGTGACATAAAGTACATGGACATTGCTATGCTACCATCACCACCAGCCATCCACCAAACTTTTCTTCTGGCAAAATCGAAATTCTGTACCCATTAAATAACTCCCATTACCTCCTGCCTCTAGCCCCTGGAACCATCATTTTACTTTCTGTCTCCATGAATTTGACCACTTAGGAACCTCATGTAATTAGAGCTATACAGTATTTATCTTTTTATGACTGGCTTATTTGACTTGTTATACCATATATCAAAATTCTCTTCCTTTTTGAGACCAAATAATATCCCCTTGTATTTTTACGCCCATTTTGTTTATCCATTCATTGTTGATGGATGATTAGTTGCTTTCACCTTTTGGTTAGTGTGCATAATGCTGCTATGAACGTGAGTGACCCTGCTTTCAATTCTTTTAGGTATATATCCAGAAATAGAATTACTGGTTCATATAGTAATTCTATTTTTATTTTTTGAGGGCCCATCATATGGTTTTCCAATGTGGTTGCACCATTTTACATTCCCAACCAATAGTGCATCAGTGTTTTTTCAAACTCCCTAGTGATTTCAGCGAACAACCGAAGTTGAGGATCCCTGTGATAGACTGATATCCTCTGTTTTCTTCACCTTTGTATCCACAGCACTCTGACGAGTTGCACTGTGGCACTCCTGTTGAGAGGAATTCTTCCATGTTGCATTCATTTTATTTCTGCTCAACTTCTGCAACTCTGTAGCCATACCTGTCCTCCCTACAAGGCAAATGTATGGACAGACCTCTGCAGCTTTCTTCTGTGGCAAACATGTGTTCCTGCCCTAGTCACATTTCTTGCTCGCTTTGCTGGCATCAAAAATACAGTAGAAAGAGCTGCTGCTTTTAAAATAGAAGAGGAGAAATAAAATACAAGAAAGGTAGGCTGCCAGGTTTTCTTCAGATCTGTAGCACATGCCCATACTGTTTTCCATGGCTGACTAAAGATCTTCCAAATGTGGCTTCTAAATTACATTTCTTCACCAGTGTCCCACCCTCGCCCTGCGCACACCCACACCCACCCCCACCCCCACCACTGCCGCACCTCATCCTAGTTCTTGCAAACCAGAAAGGAGCCTTTATTACTTAAAACGAATTGTTTTCCTTGTTGGAAATTGACAACAATCTCATCAAGCTAAGAGAAGGTTTGGGAACTTGATCCATAATTTTCTTCATCAAAGAGATACCCACCCCCACTTCCACCATACACAGATTTTATTAAGAATGAGAATCCATCAGTTTATATAGGGAGGGTGACAGAGGAAGAGAAAAAAAACACCGTGGGGAGGGGAGGCCAAAAGTCACTACATTCAGTGTCTCTTTTCTCTTTGGATTGTTGTCAAGAATGATTTATTTAATCATCTTGATTCAGAAGATGTTTAGTGTTAGGGAACAGTCTTTTTTTATTACTTCTGCCTTCTGCTGGCCTTTCCTGGGCCTTTTATATTTCCATCAAGCTATTGGCATTCTGTCTGAATCAGTAGCAGGCAAAAGATCTCTTTCTTGGATACGCAACACAGTCTGTTCTACCTGGGATCAGAAATAAAGAATTATACCTGTTTAGAATTGAGAGACTTTGAAAGATGAGCTTCTAGCCCAGTAATATTTGGCCTACAGACACTGTGCTGTAGCTGGTTAATGACAGAGTGGAGACAAAGACCCAGGTCTTTTTTCACTGTGTCCCTTACTTTTGCCATGTTCTATGCTTGCATTCACTAACTTTTTCATTCAATTTTATTCAGTATGTATTATATTTTTGACACAGTACTAGGCATTGCAGGAAGAGCAACAGAGACATGTTTCCTATTATGATTTCTAGAGGAAGAGATAGCTAGTTTACCATGCAGTACAGTATAAAGGGTATAAAGTATACAAAGTATAAAGTACAATAAAGGACAGAAATGGTAGGGACCTAACAGAAGCAGAAGATATTAAGAAGAGGTGGTAAGAATACACAGAAGAACTGTACAAAAAAGATCTTCATGACCCAGATAATCACGATGGTGTGATCACTCACCTAGAGCCAGACATCCTGGAATGTGAAGTCAAGTGAGCCTTAGGCATCATCACTGCAAACAAAGCTAGTGGAGGTGATGGAATTCCAGTTGAGCTATTTCAAATCCTGAAAGATGATGCTGTAAAAGTGCTGCACTCAATATGCCAGCAAATTTGGAAAACTCAGCAGTGGCCACAGGACTGGAAAAGGTCAGTTTTCATTCCAGTCACTAAGAAAGGCAATGCCAAAGAATACTCAAACTACCACACAATTGCACTCATCTCACGCTAGTAAAGTAATCTTTAAAATTCTCCAAGCCAGACTTCAGCAATATGTGAACTGTGAACTTCCAGATGTTCAAGCTGGATTTAGAAAAGGCAGAGGAACCAGAGGTCAATTGCCAACATCCACTGGATCATTGTAAAAGCAAGAGAGTTCCAGAAACACATCTATTTCTGCTTTATTGACTATGCCAAAGCCTTTGACTGTGTGGATCACAATAAACTGTGGAAAATTCTGAAAGAGATGGGAATACCAGACCACCTGACCTGCCTCTTGAGAAACCTGTATGCAGGTCAGGAAGCAACAGTTAGAACTGGACATGGAACAACAGACTGGTTCCAAATAGGAAAAGGAGTATGTCAAGGCTGTATATTGTCACCCTGCTTATTTAACTTATCTGCAGAGTACATCATGAGAAATGCTGGGCTGGAGGAAGCACAAGCTGGAATCAGGATTTCCGGGAGAAATATCAGTAACCTCAGATATGCAAATGACACCACCCTTATGGCAGAAAGTGAAGAGGAGCTAAAAAGCCTCTTGATGAAGGTGAAAGAGGAGAGTGAAAAAGTTGGCTTAAAGCTCAACATTCATAAAAGTAAGATCATGGCATCTGGTCCCATCACTTCATGGGAAATAGATGGGGAAACAGTGGAAACAGTGTCAGACTTTATTTTTTGGGGCTCCAAAATCACTGCAGATGGTGATTGCAGCCATGAAATTAAAAGACACTTACTCCTTGGCAGGAAAATTATGACCAACTTAGACAGCATATTAAAAAGCAGAGACATTAATTTGCCTACAAAGGTCCAGGTAGTCAAAGGTAGGTTTTTCCAGTAGTCACGTGTGGATGTGAGAGTTGGAGTTTAAAGAAAGCTGAGCACCAAAGAATTGATGCGTTTGAACTGTGGTGTTGGAGAAGACTCTTGGGAGTCCCTTGGACTGCAAGGAGATCCAACTAGTCCATCATAAAGGAGATCAGTCCTGGGTGTTCATTGGAAGGACTGATGGTGAAGCTGAAACTCTAATCCTTTGGCCACCTGATGTGAAGAGTTGACTCATTTGAAAAAACCCTGATGCTGGGAAAGATTGAGGGCAGGAGGAGAAGGGGACGACAGACAATGAGATGGTTGGATGGCGTCACCGACCTGATGGACATGGGTTTGAGTAGACTCTGGGAGTTGGTGATGGACAGGGAAGCCTGGCGTGCTGTGGTTCATAGGGTCACAAAGAGTCGGACACGACTGAGCGACTGAACTGAACTGAACTGACAGTATAAAGGGAGGTACCATGGAGGACTTCCTGGAGGAAATGACTTTTAATGTAAAAACTAATGAACAAGTAACAGTGTGATACAGGAAATGTGGAGAGTGTCCCAGAAGAAGCAAAGAGTATATGCAATAAAGAGTGGTGCATTTGAAGAACTGAAAGAAATTGAGGAGAAAGAGGTAAGGAGAGCCACAATCAGGAAATCCTTGTGCGCCATACTGAAGAATGCACACCTCATTGTGAGGGCAGTGGGTGTCTGTTGATCAGAATAGCATTTGAAAAGGCTCATTCTTACTGCCACATAAAGAATGGGTTGTGGGTAGGCCACCCCAGTGGGGAGAGACCAGTTAGGAGGCACTGCAGATAGTGACTGCAGCCATGAAATTAAAAGACACTTGCTCCTTTGAAGGAAAGTTATGACCAACCTAGACAGCATATTGAAAAGTGGAAACATTACTTTGCCAATAAAGGTCCAGGTAGTCAAAGGTATGGCTTTTCCAGGAGTCATGTATGGATGTGAGAGTTGGGCTATAAAGAAAGCTGAGTGCAGAAGAATTGATGCTTTTGAACTGTGGTACTGGAGAAGACTCTTAAGAATCCCTTGGACTGGAAGGAGATCCAACCAGTCAATCCTAAAGGCAATCAGTCCTGAATATTCATTGGAAGGACTGATGCTGAAGCTGAAACTCCAAAACTTTGGCCACTTGATGCAAAGAACTGACTCATTGGAAAAGACCCTGATGCTGGGAAGGATTGAAGGCAGGAAGAGAAGGGGATGACAGAGGATGAGATGGTTGGATGGATCACTTACTCAATGGACATGAGTTTGAGCAAACTTTGGGAGTTGGTGACAGGGAGGCTTGGCATGCTGCAGTCCACGGGGTTGCAAAGAGTCAGACATGACTGAGCAACTGAACTGACTGTGATAATGCAGAGGAGAGAGGACAGCAGCTTGGACCATTTGTGTTGCTGAGAGGATAGAAAGAAGTGAGTGATTGCAGAGGTGTACCTGTGAAGGACTGATCATGGAGGTGGTGAGCTAAATGGGTGCCATATCCTGGGAAGGGCCCATAGGCAGAAGATGGGGTCTGAGGGGTAAAGATGGAGATGGTGGTGGACATGTTGATGCTGAAGTGACTTTTAGACTCACTCACACATCTTAATTGACATACCGAGTACATGCCTGTTTGGGGCTGAATTTCATTCTGTTCAAATCCATATGTTGAAGCCCTAACCTTCCAGTGTCTCAGAGTGTTGCTGTGTTTGAAGACAAGGCCTTTAAAGAGGTGAGTAAGTGAAAGCAAGGCTGTAGGGTGGGGCCTAATCCAATCTGACTGGTGTTCTTACAAGAAGGGGAAATCTGGACACACAGAGACATCAGGGGTGTGCCCACACAAGAAACCATGAGAGGACACCCCAGAAGGGGGCTGTCTGCAAGCCAAAGAGAAAAATTTGCTGACACCTTGATCTTGTACTTCCAGCCTCCAGAACTATGAGAAATGAATTGCCATTGTTCAAGACATCAAGTCTGTGCAGACTGACAGTGCCTTAGTGTGTGCGTGCATGCTAAGTTGCTTCAGTTGTGTCTAACTCTTTGCAATACTGTGGACCATAGCCTGCCAGGCTCCTCTGTCCATAGAATTCTCCAGGCAAGAATACTGGCGTGGGTTGCCATATCCTCCTCCAGGGGATCTTCCTGCCCCAGGGATTGAACCCACATCTCTTATGTCTCTTGCATTGGCAGGTGGGTTCTTTACCACTAGCACCACCTGGAAAGCCCAATGCCCTAGACAAGTTAATAATTTATCTCCCCTTCCAGTGAATTCTCTTTAGATGGAGATACCTGTAGTTGGATATAAGGGTCTGCAGAATGGACCTAAAGTTAGAGCTTGTAAGTCTGTAGCATTTGGATAAACTTAATTAGAGCCATGAGAGGACGGGGTAGCCCACAGTGTATGGATAGAGAAGAGAGGGGGGCCTAGGCCTGAACATTGAGAAAGGCCATCTTTTCAGAACAAGTCAGAGAAGGAGGTAAGTCTAGATCCACGGGGCCGTGGGAGTTCTGGAAGGGGGTGGTCAAGGATGTCAGAAGTGAGTAGCTTGGAGAGCACATTTGGGGGACTGCTGTGAACAAGGCAGATTATGGGGGTTGAGGAGCAAGAGATGAGGAGCTGAAAATGGTGAGACAGGCGCACATTATAAGCAGTTTGGCTTGGTGGGAGGACTGATCTTTAGAGCAGAACCTGGAGTGGGGTCAAGGATGAATCTTTAAAAAACAAAACCCCAAAACCCAAAACATGAGCCAGTTGAGCAAGCCTAAGAGCTGCTTGGAGAGAGGCTGATTAGAAGGTGGGGGTGAATCATCAGAAGAGCCCAGTCTCCCAGGTCAGAGCTGTGGGCTCCACAGACGTGGTCTAGAGATGGGCCCCGTCCAGGAGGCGGGAAGACGAAATCATGTGCAGATGTCCGGGGCTGAGACAGCTGCCTCTGGCTTCTTCCTTCCTCTCTGAGAGAAGAAGAGACCAGCTGCAGAGGGCAGGGGGAGGCAGGTAGGAGGATACCTGTCCCAGATCGGAGGAGTGAGAGGACAGTCTCCCTGAGTAACACAGGATGTGGGAGGGAATGTAGACCCCATGGTAAGCCAGACCATTGCAGGTGTTTCACAAGCATTATTGAAAATAATTTGATGGATGAAATTATCCTTATTTTACAGATGATGAATCCAGGGCTCCAGAGGTCAAGATTCTGCTCAAAGTTACATAATTCATAAGAGCCTCTGGCAGGATTTAAACCCGGAATCTTAAAGCCTGGGCCCTATGCCTTCAACACAGTGCCTGCCCTGACCTGAATTGGATCCAACCAGTGGAGGCCTTGGCTGGCTAATAATTTGCTTACTCTTCAAACACATACGTGTTTGAAATTTACTCCAGGGTTTTTTGGAGGAAGGTTTGAGTTCTGTGTGCAGGAAGGGCAGAGTTCCAAACCTGCACAGTCATCTCTGTGCAACTAAAGGCCTCAGGGCACCTGGAGCCACTCTTCCCTGGGATGCAATTCACAGGCTTGCTTCTGGAATTTGGCGCCTGGCTGGGGATGGGAGATCAGGGGTGGATTTTGAAGGTGGGAGGGAATGGGAGGGCTCTATACTTTTCCAACCTCGTGGCTTATCGAATGACAGATGCTTCTTTATTTACAGTGCTCTAGGTTTGAAAAGTTGTTCCTAAATCCACATGTGTTTAAGTCCAACTAGACATTCTTTGGACAAACCCACCCCCCATCAGTGGAGTTGATTTTCCTCTCATGTGTGGCTTTCTGTGTGTCTAAGAAAGATGATCAAATTCATATGTTGAAGCCCTCTAGGAAAGATTTAGAACTGAGTAGTATTTGTATTTCTTCCAGCCATGGTCAGTGACCTCCCTAAAAGGAGTTCTGGAAAATTCCATTTTTTCCACCTTGTCATTTTTCCAGTGGCATTTTAGTGTCTTCATGATATTTAACTCTGTAGATGTGTTCTGGACGGTTGTTCAGCTGAACTACCCCAGGCCAGCTCTGACCTTAATGTACTTAGATTTCTCATAGGTTGTCAGATAACAGACCCGACTTGTTTTGCCTGTGTCCGTGATTCATCGCTGAAATTGTGTCTCATGCCGTAAGAACCTACCAGAGCTGCCATAACCATGTTTCTGTGAATTACTCAAGATTCGTCAAGCCACAAGATGTTGAGCATAGGAAGTGTCGATTATGTCTGAGAAAGCTTTCTTTTCTTACCATGGATATTTCCACTGAAGTAAAATCGTTACGTTGTGCCTTGTTGATTTTTAGGTCAATTATGGGAAATAGCAAGTGTTCTAGGCCTTACACAACAAGTGTTCTAGAATTTACACAACAAATGGCTCCATGGTAAAGAACCCAACTGCCAATGTAGACAACGTGGGTTCAATCCCTGGGTCAGGAAGATCCCCTGGAGAAAGGCATGACAACCCACTGCAGTATTCTTGCCTGGAGAATACCATGGACAGAGGAGGCTCGTGGGCTACAATCCATGGGGTCACAAAGAGTCAGACATAACTTAGTGACCAAAAGGGCAACAAACCAAAACCCCAGGAAAGGAAAGCTAGGGTAGTTCATGAATATGTTCTTGGTGTGGCACAGGAATTTGTTTTGTGGAGCAGGCTGGGGTATACAGGGTGACGAGCCCGCTTGTTTTACCCTGACTCAGGGGTGACCAGGGATGCCATACTTTCAGTACTAAAATCAGGATAGTCCTGGGCAAACTTCCCTGGTGGCTCAGATGGTAAAGCGTCTGTCTATAATGAAGGAGACCCTGGTTCAATCCTTGGGTTGGGAAGATCTCCTGGAGAAGGAAATGGCAACCCACTCCAATAGACTTGCCTGGAAAATCCCATAGACAGGAGGAGCCTGGTAGGCTACAGTCCATGGGGTCTCAAAGAGCCAGACATGACTGAGCAACTTCACTCTCATCTACTTTGCTTTTGTGCATGAGCCTTTTTTTTTTTTTTTTGGCTGTGCTGGGTCTTTGTTGAAGAGCTCCGGCTTAAGTTGTGGTGAGGAGGCTTAGTTGCTCTAAGGAATGTGGGATCTTAGTTCCCTGAGCAGGGATCAAACCCACACCCCCTGCATTGAAAGGAGGATCCTTAACCACTAGGGAAGTCCCCTGAGTAAACTTTTGTTTTAGTTATAGACTAGTTTTGAATTTAAAGAAAAGTTGCAAAGACAGAACAGAGAGTTCCTATATACCATGATCCCAGTTCCCCTGCTATCAATATGTTAGTATGAAACATGAATTGATGCTTTCGAATTGTGGTGTTGGAGAAGGCTCTTGAGAGTCTCTTGGGCTCCAAGGAGATGAAACTAGTCAATCCTAAAGGAAATCAACCCTGAATATTCATTGGAAGCATTGCTGCTGAAACTGAAGCTCCAATACTTTGGCCAACTGATGCAAAGAACTGACTCATTGGAAAAGACCCTGATGCTGGGAAAGATTGAAGACAGGAGAAAAAGGGGGCAGCAGATGATGAGATGGTTAGATAGAATCATTGACTCAATGGACATGAATGTGAGCAAACTCTGGAACATAGTAAAGGACAGGGAACCTGGCGTGCTGCAGTCTGTCGGGTTGCAAAGAGTCTGACACAATTGAGCAACTGAACAAAATAATGAAACATTTGTCACAATTCATGGATTGATATTAATGCATTATTATTCACTAAAGTCCATGTTTTATTCAGATTTCCTTGGTTTCTGTCTAATATCCTTTTTCTGTTCCAGGATTCTGTTCAGGGATTACATTACAATTAGCTGTCGTGCCTTCTGAGTCTCCTCTCAGCCATGATATTCTCGTAGACGTCCCTTGTTTTTGATGACTATGACAAAATTTGGTAGTACTGATCAGGTATTCTGTAGACTGTTTCTCAGGATTCATCTGATGTACTTCTCATCACTAGACTCAGCTGATGAGTGTTGGGGAGGAAGGTCATAGAGGTCAAGTGCAATGCTCATCACCTTCTATCAGGGGTGTGTACCATCAGGATGACTTGTCACTGCAGTACTAACCTTCACCATCTGCTCTAGGTAGGCTGGTCAGGTTTCTCCACTGTAACATCACACGTCCTCTCTCTCTCTTCCAGACTGTGCTCTTTGGAAGGCATTCCCCATTTGCAGCCCACACTTGGGGAGGGGAAGTTGCTATGCTCTGTCTGCTTAATCAAGGAGAATTTACATAAATTATTTGGAATCCTGAATCATGGGAAATTTGTCTAGCCTTTATTTATTCCACCACTTATTTACATCAGTGTGGACTCATGGACATTTATTTTATACTTGGGAATCTAATACTACTAGAATCCAATAGTACTTTATTGTGTTACAATTCCCTAATGATAAATGGTACTAAGCATCTTTTCATATACTCACTTGCCCTCCATATATTGTCTTTGGTCCAATGTCTGTTCAGATCTTTTGCTTTTTTTAAGATGGGGTCATCCTGCTTTGAGAGCCATCTGGGACCAGAGGCCAGTTGTGTATGTGCGTGTGTGTGTGTTTGTATGTGTGTGTGTACAATGACTGGGAAACCCTGCTGACTCGAGATTTCCTCAGCTGTGGCTACTGAGACTCTCCTTCTAGAAGCTCAGCCCAGTGGATCCTGAGTCAGATCTGACCAGACCAGGGTGGGGTTTGGAGGTAGGCTCTCAGGACTAGACCTCGGTGTGGCTCAGTCAGAACTGTTTGCCTCAGTCTTCAATTTCTTTCCACCCCTTGCCAAATGCTTCACAAAATAGACAAAGAACCAAAGTGTTTCACAACCTCAGAACTCCCATTGCCTGTTCCCACCATTTAGAACTAATTTAGGGAGCTTCACAGGACTGAAAATATTCTGGTTTCTGGGCTTTCCTGTTTCATGAAGCTTCAATCAGGGTGGGTTGGGAAGGCTGTGTGGACACTTCCTTACCTTCAGTGTAATTCTTTACTCTTTTTTTAAAAAGGCAGACTCAAGGCTGTGGAACCTGAGTTTAAAGACACGGAGAAAATCGATTCCAGAGAAATGCCAAGTAGCGCTGCTGCAGGACAAAGGATTGCTTGTGTTCTTTGATGTTTAGGCCTCTCTGGTAGCTTCTCTGAAGTTTACTTGTTCTGAAGACCCTCTTAAAGGCGGAGATCCATCACTGTGGTAATTTACAGACATTAGTTTTTCAAAAGAAAGGGCGCTTTACCTGTCAGCAAATTCGAATTTTGACAAGCCAGCAGATAAAGGCCGCCTGCCTGGTGCAGCTGAAGGCGGCATGGCCACTAGGGGTCAGACGGTGTCCTGATAAGGGAGGCACAGTTCTGGGGAAAAAGGAGGGGGCGGGGGAGGAGAGGCTAGAGAGGAAGCTGTGTATACACAGTCCTGGATGGAGCTGAAATCCAGGCGTTGGAAGCGTTAGCAATAAGAGGTGGTGGTGGTTTTTCTAGCTTGAAAGCTGACTCTCTGAAGAGAATCATAGATTTTATGTCTGTCATCTTGCCTACAATTTCTGTTCTCTGCAGAGTTTTGAATATCATTTAATTTCCCCCTCACCAGCCATGACTGGTCATTCCTGGTGGACTTCGGGTGCAGAAAATCACAATGTTCTCTCCATTTCCCCCAACGCATTTGTTCAGGTGACTTCTGGATAAAATGAGGAAAGGTCAAGGAAGAGGAGGGCAGGTGGGGGAAGGAGTAGCATGGCTCTGAGCCCTGCAGCCTCTGTGAGGAGGAGGGGCGAGCGGGCTGGTGATAATGGTGCTGGCTTTCCTCCCACCCAGATCAGAGAGCTCCAAACACCTATGAGCCCCAGGGGCCAGCCGCACTCTCTTCCCATGTGGGGACAGTATGAGGGCTCCCCACAACAGGATACAGCCCCTCTAGATTCTTGTGTCTATGGTACATGTAGCACAGGTAGCTACTCAGTCTCTCTTTCATCCTGAGCCCCGTGGGCTGCAAAATGCTTCTCATTCTAGTGCTTCTAGGGCAGTCAAGATGAGCTTCACCTCTGTTCCAGGTCTGGCAATGCCACGTGTCAAAAACAAGTTTATGTTGAACTTCACAGTCAACTCTCCTGCCTCTGTGGTCATGTTGTTTGCAATTCAGACATCTCTGCAAGTTTTTTGAGAGTCTTTCTTCAAATGTGGTCAAGGTCTTTTGCACAATGGCCAAACCTTAGACTAGTTTCAGGCACCGATTGGTTGTAGGCTAAGATGGTTATGCCACATTATTTTGCTAGAAATTTAGTCAAGCTCCTCCATTTTTCCCATGAGTATCTGTCCAAAGTGAAAGTCTGACCTACTAACTAAGATTTACTAAAGAGTGCGGTGACTCACCTTACCAATGTTCAGAAATGCAAATTAAATAATATGAAACATTTTTTCCTCATCAAGTGGCAAAAGTGAAAATGGGTGATACTCTGTAGAGCTGTTGGGGAGGGAAAACCAGGCCTCCTCATGTCTTGTAGCTAAGAATGCAAATTGTTGCTATCTTTGAGAAGACAGTATAATAATATCCATTAAAATAAGAAATACATATTATTGCCTCACATCTCATTTTTGGGAATAGTCTTCTGATATGAAAGTGGGAGAATATATGGAATTTTTCTGGTGGTCCAGTGGCTAAGACACCGAACTCCCAATGCATGAGGTCCAGGTTTCATTCTTGGTCATGGAACTAGATCCCACATGCTGCAACTAGGAATCTGCCTGCCACAACTAAAGTTCCTGTGTGCTGCAACTAAAGACCTGGTGTAATCAAATTAAAAAAAAAAGTGGGAGAATGTAATAACTAATCAAGGAATCTTGTTGCATACTTTTTAGTGATAAAACATAATTGAGACACCTCCTGGATGTCCCCTAATAGGATATATTTTGACATAAATATAATATTCATAATTTCAGTTAAAGTGAGCATAAATGAATGAATTAGATTTGTATGGATTATTCTAGAGGATATCTATGGTAAATGAGAAAAAGGGAAATTGTGGAGTCTTAAAGTATAATTCATTTTTTTTCTTTTCTTTAAAAAATTTAGTTTTTATAAGAACTAAAAATTCAAATTCTCTGAGTAGGAATAAATGTTGGTATACAAGCATGATGAAAATATGGCAGGGCACCCACCGGATTTTTTACTTTTGGGGTTGGGATAAGAGGAGAAGTGCCTATACTTGTATGGAGTTAGAGTATTATGAATTTTTTTCTTTTTTTTTTATTATGTATTTGTTTGCCTGCATCAGGTCTTAGTTGAAGCAAATGGGATCTTTGTTGCAGTGCATGGGCTCATGGTTGCCACGTTTGAGGGTTTAGTTACCCCCAGGCATGTGGGATCTTAATTCCCTGACTTGGAATTGAACCTGTGTCCCCCTACATTGCAGATGGATTCTTGACCATTGACCACCTGGGAAATCCCATGAATTTTTCTTCAATGCATTTTATTATTTTTTAAAATTTATTTTATTTATTTGGCTGTGCTGGGTCTTAGTTGCAACATGTGGGATCTAGTTCCCTGTCCAGGGATTGAACCTGGAACCTCGTGCATTGGGAGCGCAGAGTCTTAGCCAATGGACTAAGAGGGAAGTCCCTTTTTAATGCATTTTAAAAAGAGAATGCATACAAATACTTTTAGAATAAAAAAAAAAAATCAGAGGAGGAAACATGGCCCCTAAAAAGTTAAGGCCATTGGCCAAAATCTTCATAGCTAGTTGATAGCCAAAGCAGGGGCGATGATGCATGTCTGCTGAGCCCAGATTCCCTGTGTTCAATCCCCTGTCCATGCTGCTGTTAGCTGGCAAAACTCCTCACTATTCTTTTTATTTGATGTTCTCGCCCCTCCCCTCCTTCTCTATTGAGTAGCTGAGCTGAGAAGGAGCAAGTGCTTTTAATTGTAGCCAGATCCTCTGCTGTTCATCCTCTGGCGGACACTTTCCTTTGGACTGGGTGAATTAATTTCCATGACCGGGTTAGCTATTGAATGACAATCCCCAGAGTTAAAAGGATTGAGGGGGTGACCAAAGAGATATATATTTTCTCATTGTCCAGTCAAGACATTCTCCTTGATCTGACAATTTTTTAGAAGCCTGCATTTTATTTCATTTCCAGCTTGACATAAAAGTGATTGTGTCCTTGGGGGTTATGAGAAATATAATCTCACCTGTGACCTCCCTTTCATACTGTAAGCTCTCTAAAGACTTTATGGAACCTATGCAGTTTAATTTGGGCTTTGCTCAGCTTTCTTTTGGTTAAAGTTCACCCGTGGACCCTTTTGAATAGTTCATCATTTAATGCAGGGAGATACTGTTACCTGTCAAATAGGACATATTGCTGTATTAATGATTTTTTTCTTTTTATTCCTGGGAAATCCCTTTTCCCCCCCTAATATTCTTAAATCTCTATGGACAGTCTGGAAATATGCAGCCACAAAGTGTGAATCTGGGCCTGAAGAAATTATGAGGCAGTGTGGTAGGCAGAATAATGTCCCTGCAAAGCAGTCCACATCTCACCCCTGGGATGTGTGACTAAATTGTCTTATAGGGCAAAAGGGACTTTGTAGCTATGATTTATTTAAGAGTTTTGAGATGGGGAGATCATCCATTATGAAGGCGGGCCTAATATGATAACATAAGTCTTTAAAAGCAGATACTCTTTCCTGACTGTAGTCAGAAGATGGGACTATGGAGATGCAACACTGCTGGCTTTGAAGCTGAAGAGGGCTATGAGGCAAGGAATGCAGGTGGCTTCTTGAAACTGGAAAAGGACACAAAACCGTTCTCCTCTAGAACCTCCAGAAGGAGTGTAGCCCTGCTGACAGCTTGATTTTGACCTAATGAGAGAGACCCACTTCAAACTTGGAGCAGCATGGTAAACCAGATGTGCTGTAGTTGAAAGTTCCACCTCTATTTCCGGCTCTTCTCTCATCTTTTCCCTCCTCCATGTTGGAATGACCTCAGGATGACTTTCTCCATGGTAGCAAGGTGAGGATCAGCAGTGACTGGACAATAAACTTTCTTGTTGTAACTGTGGGTAGGAAAGGAAAGCCTCTCCCTCAAGCATGAAATAAATGATTCCCTGCAATCTAATTAGACCAGTTGGATCATAGATGCACTGATGGACCAGCCCCAGGAGTGCCAGTCACTAATGAGTTAAGCCTGGGTTCCTAAAGCAAAGGGGATAGGTGGTCATGATGGATGTCCATATGGAAGAGGGAGGAGCCAAGGGAAGAGGAAAAGCAGGGCTAGATCCTTCATTCTAGCACATTTGGCTCACCCTGCCTCTCAAAGTCTCATTAGGTGGAGTGTTATTCGCCTAACTATATTCATGAGCTGTTGTCTCCTACATTTCCACATTGTTCTAGCAGGTTAAATTGGGTTTCTTTCTCTGTTGTTGCTTAGCTGCTAAGTTGTGTTCAACTCTTTTGCAAATGCATGGACTGTAGCCCTCCAGGCTCTTCTCTCCATGGAATTTCTCAGGCAAGAATTCTTGAGTGGATAGCCAACTCCTTCTCCAGGGGATCTTCCTGACCCAGGGATTGAACCTGTGTCTCTTGCATTGGCAGGTGGGTTCTTTACTACTGAGCCTCCAGAGAAGCCCTTCTTTCCCTGTTCAGTTCAGTTCAGTTCAGTTCCGTCACTCAGTCGTGTCCGACTCTTTGCGACCCCTTGAACCGCAGCACATCAGGCCTCCCTGTCCGTCACCAACTCCCGGAGTCTACCCAAACCCATGTCCATCAAGTCAGTGATGCCATCCAATTATCTCATCCTCTGTTATCCCCTTCTCTTCCTGGCCTCAATCTTTCCCAGCATCAGGGTCTTTTCCAATGAGTCAGCTCTTCACATCAGGTGGCCAAAGGATTGGAGTTTCAGCTTCAGCATCAGTCCTACTGATGAACACCTAGGACTGATCTCCTTTAGGATGGACTGGTTGGATCTCCTTGCAATCCAAGGGACTCTCAAGAGTCTTCTCCAACACCACAGTTCAAAAGCATCAGTTCTCCGGTGCTCAGCTTTCTTCATAGTCCAACTCTCACGTCCATACATGACCACTGAAAAAACCATAGCCTTGACTAGACAGACCTTTGTTGACAAAGTAATGTCTCTGCTTTTCAATATGCTGTCTAGGTTGGTCATAACTTTCCTTCCAAGGAGTAGGTGTTTTTTAATTTCATGGCTACAATCACCATCTGCAGTGATTTTGGAGCCCAGAAAAATTAAGTCAGCCACTGTTTACACTGTTTCCCCATCTATTTGCCATGAAGTGGTGGAACTGAATGATCTTAGTTTTCTGAATGTTGAGCTTTAAGCCAACTTTTTCACTCTCCTCTTTTACTTTCATCAAATGAGTCAGCTCTTTGCATCAGGTGGCCAAAGTATTGGAGTTTCTTTCCCTGTTCCTTGCTGCCAAAAATATTCTGCTAGCTACACACAGGCCCTTCCTGCCTACTCCTTTCTTTCCTGGTACCTACCTGGTTCTCGCAAGCTTTTCAGCTTATGACATTCTAAACCTGACCCAGTAAGACACAGCTTTCCTCCTGAGAACTGGCACCCAGGCCCAGGGCCAGCTGTGCACACATGCCCAGCACCTCTCCCCAGCCCTGCACTCACAGCTGGCATTGCTAATTGATCCTGGCCCTCCTCCTTGCTGGGTCCACATGTGGCCTCATGATGTTCAGCACCACACTCCAGATAACCACTTCCAGCTGACTGGAACTGGCACAGGGGATGGACCCAATTTGGCACGTTAGCGTAACTAGACATCATCTTTTTTTTCTTTTTAAGTAGTTTCTTTGCTTTGTCAGTTCCTATTGAGATAACGACCAATTACAACTCTCAGGCTTCCCTCCCTTGTCTGTCTCCATATTTCCCTAAGCCTGGGCTTGGCACAGCCTGTACCAGCCTGGACTTCCAGGCCGATGTACCAGGACTCAGATGAAAGTGAAAGTGTTAGTCTCTCAGTTGTGTCTGACTCTTTGTGACCCCATGGACTGGAGCCCGCCAGGCTCCTTTGTCCATGGAATTCTGCAGGCAAGAATACTAGAGTGGGTTGTCATGCTCTTCTCCAGGGGATCATCCTGACCCAGGGATCTAACCCAGATGTTCCTCATTGCAGGTAGATTCATTGCAGGACTCAGATGGTTAGTGTTAAATCTTGTAACGCCACTGCTCTGCCATTTTAGTTTAAAACCCTCTTAAAGGACTTCCCTGGTGGTCCAGAGGTTAAGAATCTGCCTTCCAATGCAGGGGATGTGGGTTCAATCCCTGTTTCGGGAGCTAAGATCCTCCATGTGGTGGGGCAACTAAGCCTGCCCACTGTATACTGAGCCTGAGTGCCACAACTAGAGAGCCCCCACACAATGATGAAAGATCCCATGTGCTGAGATGAAAACCCTGCATGTTGCACCTCAGATGCAACGTGGCCAAATAAATAAATATTTTTAAAAATAAAATAAAATCTTCTCTAGGGTCAATTTCCCTACTCTTAGCCTCTTAAATACTTTATATTTTTTCAGTATCATTTGTATTTTATAAAGGGAATATAAATCACTAGAATTCCAGATTGGGGGGGTATTGCTCCTTTCAAGAAAAATGATCAGGAAGCACTGTGGCAGGTCTGAGGGGAAGGGTGGTCACGTGTGAAGCTGTATGGCTTTAGGAAGAAGGCAGTGCCTGGGCAGTGGAGCTCAGGGAACGAGAAAACAGGAGAGCAGCTTGTTGTGGGGACAACATGGAGGGCAGTGATGTAATTCCTAACACCTGCTCAGAAGTGGGCTCTCTGTCAATGAAACACATTCAAAGAGGGCTTTTAGAGACTAGCCCTGCTGTCCTGGGCACTATAATTCCCCTTACCTTTCTCCCTCAAAAGACTTTCCTCAGTGACATCTATTTTCTTCTTATTCCATCTACAGGTGACCTAGGGTTTCTTCTGGATGCACCCTACACTATTCAACCCTAAGAGCAGAACATGGAGGCCTGATCTTATTCAGCTTACAGATTATTTTATGGTGTTCTCTTTTACATATTTGAGCCCTCTTATTCTATCTGTTGGAGAAGGAAATGGCAGCCCACTCCAGTATTCTTGCCTGGAGACGCCCAGGGACAGAGGAGCCTGGTGGGCTGCCATCTATGGAGTCGCATAGAGTCAGAGACGACTGAAGCGACTTAGCAGCAGTAGCAGCAGCATTCTATCTGTGTTTCAGGGGTCATGACTGCTTTTGAAGGGTACCAGAATATGCCACCCCCAAATATACCATGTTGGCATAAGAATTATTTTGAGCTAAAGGCAGTCAGGAACAAGCGAGTATAGGAAAATCTCTGTTTTCTCCCCCATTTGCCAAAAGTAGGATGTAAATCTGTAAAGGTGTCCCTTCTTTCTCTACCATGAAGGACAGAAGTGAGTCACCATCATGGGAGACACTCTAGACAGTTATTAATGACAACCCAGAAACAGCACCAGAGGAATCTACATAACAAACCTTCCTTTAAGTCCTCACTTTCCATTAGTTCCCCATACATTTACCCTCCTGTAATTTACTGCCCTAGTAACTCAGACGTTTTTCCTTTGTCTTTTCATTTCTCTAAAAATATATTGTTCTTCTGCTAAGATGATATATAAGCCTAAGCTCTAACCACTGTTTTGAGTTACTTATCACCAAATACTCCCATATGTATGTACAAATACACAAGTTCATTGACTTCTCTGTTTTTATCTTGTTAACCTGTCTTTTTGTTGCAGGGCTGACTCATAAAACCTAGGAAGATAGAAGGGAAAAGTTCCACTTTTCCTCTCCTACACTTTTTTTAAAATGTGACTTTCTTTCAGTTCACTTTGACTCTGACTTTCTTTTTTTTTTTTGAGTTTGAGTTTGAGTTTACTTTTTTTCCTAGCTTATATTTATTTAATCTCATTTTATTTTACTGCTTTTATTTTTTATTTTTCTCCTCCATTATACCATAGTTTTTTTCATTTTTATGATTTTTAATGATCTTTTAAATTTCTCCTACTTCTTTTTTTTTTTAATTGTTAAGTTTCAACTTGTGGCTTACTC
Organism: Oryx dammah; assembly: GCF_014754425.2. NCBI lineage: Eukaryota > Metazoa > Chordata > Mammalia > Artiodactyla > Bovidae > Oryx > Oryx dammah. Next base: position 39,979,267 of record NW_024070186.1, read on the forward strand.
AGTGCCAAGCAGGAGATGGTGGCATTAAGGCATCTTGACACTGAAGAATCTTGAAATTAATTCCCTTTGACAGTCTTAACATTTTCTCCATTAGCCCCATTTAAACTTTGGTCTAAGAATTCAGGAAGCTCACCAACTCCTCCCTAAGTGCATGGCATAAAATTATGTCAACCTGGAATGTAATTTCCTTCTCAGATCAAGTACCCTGTTGTCCTTTTATGTGAGAGTCACTTAGGTTCATGGGAGAGAGTTGTGGTCACAGGTGGGAATTCAAGTCATAAGTAAGGAAATAAAAGGAAGAAACTGGGGCCTTGGAACTGGCCAGCTCACTAGGGCAGAGAAGCAACTGGGAGGTTACCCCTGGGCTCAGGGCAGATTCCAGCAGTACTGTATAGGTCATTAGTTTTATAGCCCTGTGAGGAATCCAGGCACAGAGTACCTGGAGCTGTTTCCTCAGACATGCACTGGCCCAGGGCCTGCCCCTGGTTTAGCCTTGAATAGAGGAGCCATCAGAGGGGGAAGCACCCACGTCCTGCTCAGAGAGGGGCACGTTTCTGTGGGGCAGTTCTGCCCTGTCCTTTTCTGCCTTGTCACAGGTAGTGGCTTCCTAGAGCTTGAGGAGAAGGGAATGGGGCTTCTTGCAAGTTAGACTCTGCGGATAGGAGCAATGCCTGTGTGTAAAATGCCAATATCTCTTAGAGAGATTTAACAAAACTAAAAGTGGGTCGGGGGGACCATCCTTCCTTGAGAATGTACTACTTTGGCTGAAAAACCTTTAACAAGGATTTTCTGCTCTCTGAAATTTTTTTTTTAAATATTTATTTATTCTATTTTATTTATTTTATTTTGGTTGCTCTGGGTCTTAGTTGCAGCATGTGGGATCTAATTCCCTAACCAGAGAGTACGGAGTCTTAGCTGCTGGAACACCAGGGAGGTCCCTGCTCTCTGTAACCTTGACTGACATTACTTGGCACCTTCCAACTTGGTGAATCAACTTGGTGAGTTCCCCTCTTTCCTCTCACTGATAAGACATTTTTTTTCTTCTACTTTTTAATCTTGGCAAGAAGGAATGTTGGCCAAAGGACTATTCAGCTTTTTAAGCCAAATATTTGTGTAAAAAGGATGTGACCAGAATGATGTGCAAGACTTTTTTGTGCTTTGTCTGCATACTTGCCTCTATTAGGGTGGAGGAATTTCAGTTGTTAAGATCATGGCATCTGGTCCCATCACGTCATGGCAAATAGATAGGGAAACACTGGCTGACTTTATTTTTCTGGGCTCCAAAATCACTGCAGATGGTGATTGCAGCCATAAAATTAAAAGACACTTACTCCTTGGAAGGAAACTTATGACCAACCTAGATAGCATATTGAAAAGCAGAGACAATTCAAGTGGTCATGTATGGATGTGAGAGTTGGACTATGAAGAAAGCTAAGCGCTGAAGAATTGATGCTTTTGAACTGTGGTGTTGGAGAAGACTCTTGAGAGTCCCTTGGACTGCAAGGAGATCCAACCAGTCCATCCTAAAGGAGATCAGTCCTGGGTGTTCATTGGAAGGACTGATGGTGAAGCTGAAACTCCAATCCTTTGGCCACCTGATGTGAAGAGCTGACTCATTGGAAAAGACCCTGATGCTGGGAAAGATTGAGGGCAGGAGGAGAAGGGGACGACAGAGGATGAGATGCTTGGATGACATCACCGACTCGATGGACAAGGGTTTGGGTAGACTCCGGGAGTTGGTGATGGACAGGGAGGCCTGGCGTGCTGCGGTTCATGGGGTCGCAAAGGGTCAGACATGACTGAGCGACTGAACTGAACTGAGGCTTAGAGCCACTAACAATGCAACTTGCAGGCCCTGCCTCCGTCCTTGTCTCTTAAGAGATTTGAGACATATTGTAAATACCTTGAGCTACTGGTAGCTAAAGATAATGAAACTCTGGAACCACCACTTGGTTGCTGGCTATTCCCCATCACAATCAGATTTCTCTCAAAACAAGGATTCACTTGAGTCTTATTTAAAGCCAGTGGGCCTTCTGTTTGTCACTGCTATCACATTTAATGGAGCTAGAGAGATGTTTGTAATGCAGTGACTCTGGTCATTTTGAGTATAATGCACTTTTTGAGGGTTTGATGAAAGCTAGTCTCTCTCCAGGAAAGTTCACAAAATTCATGGATATTCGGAATGCTCCCCACAGCTTCAGGCTCTTCCCTGATTATTAAAGCACATCCTGTGACCTCAGGTTAAGAATCATTAATAAAATATTATAATTGTATTTGTTAATTGTCCCTCAATAAATTTGGGGAAAATAATTTTAATGACATGGGTAAATGCTCACAGGATAATACTAAATGAAATATGAAACTATATTAAGTATAATTCTGGTTTTGTATATATATGGTTTTATGTGTGTGTAAAGGCTTAAACTGGAGAAGGCAATGGCACCCCACTCCAGTACTCTTGTCTGGAAAACCCCATGGACGAAGGAGCCTGGTAGGCTGCAGTCCATGGGGTCGCTAAGAGTTGGACACGACTGAGTGACTTCACTTTCACTTTTCAGTTTCATGCATTGGAGAATGAAATGGCAACCCACTCCAGAGCCAGAGCCTGGTTGGAGGCCGTCTATGGAGTCTCACAGAGTTGGACACGACTAAAGCAACTTAGCAGCAGCAGCAGCAGCAAAGGCTTAAACAAAATTTACCAAATACACCAAACTGTTCACAGTGGAAAAGAAAAAAGAAGAATCATTAATAAAGAATGAGGCTATAAGCACAATGTTAATTTTCTTAATTTATGTGCTATCTGGGGTTAATCAGAGAGGTAAAAGAGATAAAAATACATATTAAGACACTGATTACACTGAATTGGATTCTGTGATTGTGGGGGCTAGCTAAGAAAGTGTCATCAACTCCAATGAGGTGTCCCTCCAAAAGTCTTATGTTGAAACCCCCAAGATGATGATGGGTTTTGAAGGTGATTAGGTCATGATAGGGGCTTCCCAGGTGGCACTAGTGGTAAAGAACCCACTCGCTAGTGCAGGAGACATAAGAGACACGGGTTCTATCCCTGGGTTGGAAAGAACCCCTGCAGGAGGGCATGGCAACCCACTTCTGTATTCTTGCCTGGAGAATCTCATGGACAGAGAAGCTTGGTAGGCCACAGTCCATGCGGTTGCAAAGAGTTGGACACGACTGAAGTGACTTAGCACGTACGTATGCATGTAGGTCATGTTAGTGAAGTTTCCATGAACCTTTATTAGAACCCTTATAAAAGAGACCCCAGAGACCCCTTTTGTCCCTTCACCATGCAAAAACACAGCAAGAAGATGGCCACTTATGAACCAGGAAGCAAGTTCTCACCAGACATCAAATCTGCTGGTGCCTTGGTCTTGCACTTCCCAGCTTCCAGAACTGTGAGATATAAATGTCTGTTGTTTAAGTCAGCCAGTCTGTGGTATTTTTGCTACAGCAGCCTAAACAGACTAAGCCAGCAAGTCTGAAATCCTAGGGCAGGCCATCGGGAGTGGCAGACTGGAACTCTTGGGCACAGGGTAAGACTGATGTCTACAGGAGGAGCATCTTCCAGGAACCCTTAGCTCTGTTCATAAGGCCTTTCAATTGATGGAATCAAGCCCACTGAATTATCTAGGATAATCTCCCTTCCTTAAAATCAACAGACTGTGGATTTTATTATTATTATTTTAAATTTATTTTATTATTAAAATATAGTTGGTTTATAATGTGTTTCTACTGTGCAGCAAAGTGATTCACATATATATATTCTATTTCATATTTTCATTATGATTACAAGATGTTGAATATAGCCTGTGCTACACAATCTGACCCTGTTGTTTATCTCTTCTATATATAATAGCTTGCGTATCTAACCTCAAACTTCCACTCCATCCCTCCCTCCCCCGTCCTGTGGCAACCCTACATCTGTTCTCTGTGTCTATGAGCCTGTTTCTGTTTCATAGATAGGTTCATTTCTGTCATGTTTTAGATTCCACATATAAGTGATAATCATATGGTATTTGTCTTTCTCTTTTCAATTTACTTCACTTAGTATGATAATCTCTAGTTGCATCCCTGTTGCTGCAAATGGCATTATTTCATTCATTTTTATGGCTGGAGTAGTAGTCCACTGTATGTATTGTACTACATCTTCTTTGTTCATTTCTCTCTCAATGGACATTTAGGTTGTTTCCATGTCTTGGCTTTTATAAATATTGACAATGGGTTTTATAAAATCTTTTATTTTCTCTCTTTTTTTTTTTTTCTTTTGGCTTTGCAGCACGACTTGCAGGATCTATGTTCCCCGACGAGGGATTGAAGCGGGGCCACGGCAGTGAAAACCTGGAATTCTAAGCCCTAGGCAAGCAGGGAACTCCCCTGACTATGGATTTTAATCATACCTGCAAACTATCTTCAAAGCAGTACCCAAACTAGTGTTTGATTGAGCAACTGGAGATTGTAGCCTAGCCAAATTGACACGTAAAACTGACCATCACAAGTATGATGGTATTATGGGTATGTGCAAAAACATCTTTGTTCTCAGAAGATACAGCTTGAAAAAATTAAGGTAAAATGTCATGATGTCTGCAATTTATGCTCACTTGGTTTACAAAATACACATATGAAGAGAGCAAATGGCAGAAGGTTAATGTAGATGGAGGGTATATGAGGGTTCACTGTATTATTATTTCAACTTTTCTGTTTGCCTGAAAGCTTTAAAAATAAAATTCATGAACTAAAGTAGCTCAGGTCTCCTGCCTGGCACAGTATCTGCTGGCTCATAACACAGTAAGTGCTGCATGAATTAAATAAAGGGCAGCATTTCACTCACAAAGTTGTCAGCAAGATAATGTGGTTAGAGTTGTAATAATAAGAAACTTATCCTGATCTTCCTCCATCCTTGTTTAGAATATCCCATTGATAAATAACCAATAGCTAAGGCATTTAGTGAGGTAAGTGGAGGCTGCATGATGTAGCAGAAGAAATACTAAGATAGGAGCCAGGAATTCTGTGTTATAACAGCAAGCTGTGTAACTTTGGGCAAATTGCTCACCTACTTCCTTGTCTGAAAATGGGGCTTATTATCCCTGCCTTTTTCAGGATTGTTCTGAGGGAGAAATTCAGTAACAATTGTGGAAATGCCCTGTAAGCAGGAGAGCTGCACAAGGCCTCCCCTTCGCTGTTGCTACATGCAGAATCTAGGCCCATGTGGTATCACATGTAACATCTCTGGCTTGGGAAGAGCCTTGCAATTGATGGAGGATCACAGTTTAATTGGTAACATTTTTTTCTTTCTTAATAGTATTTAAAATAATAGTGGTGTCATAGATTTGATAAAATACTGTGGCTGAGTGATCCTGGGCAATGACTTGACACCCTTCAAACCTCATCTTTTTCCTCTTTGCTTTGGGGATGTGTATGAGTGCTAAGTTGCTTCAGTCATGTCCGACTCTTTGTGACCCTATGAACTGTAGCCCACCAGGCTTCTCTGTCCATGGGGATTGTCCAGGCAAGAATACTGGTGTGGGTTGCCATTCCCTTCTCCAGGGCATCTTCCCGACTCAGGGATCAAACCTGCGCCTCATGTCTCCTGCATCGGTAGGCAGGTTCTTTACCACTAGTGCCACCTGGGAAACTTTGGGGGTAAAAGTACTTTTATGGTTGTTATGAAGATTAAATAAGATCAAGAGTGCAAAGCACTTGGTAAGTATTCAATAAATAGCAGTCCTTCATAGTACTGTGCAAATATGTTATTATTACTTAGTACTTAGTTTCTAAAGAGCCTGCCTGGAGAATCCACCTTTGCCACCTCATTTTTGAAGAAGAAAAGAATACAGCCATATCAAGTTTTCTTTGGAAAAAAAATGACCCCAAATGAAATCTAGATGATTGCTTTGCATGTTAGCTCTAAAGAAGTAGATCCGAAAACAGTGTCAGACCAACAATCTCTTTTTTACTTTCAGTTCCTCCTGGCTGGATGCTGGCAGCATTTTCGCAGCCACACTTCTGGGGACTGCTTGACTCAGGCTGGGACCTGGGGTCGTGCGGGTCTCTGTGCATGCAGAGGTTTTGAGAATGTTGCGATCAGCCCTGCCCTGAGCCAGCTGCACTGCAGGCTTCCCTCAACAAAATTCCCAGAGGTTTCTCCCATACTGCTGTAGCCAAGTTCTGAGGCCTCTGGTGTCCAGAAACCGGGGATGTCAAACACATGACCTGCAGTAAAAGCTTTTTTTGTTGACCTGCAGTGTGAGGATTTAATTTGCATGATTCCTCCTGTGGAGGGAAGCCTGTGAATCGTGCCAGCCCAAGTGGCCTGTGTTAAGTGCTTCCAACCAACAGGCAGAATCAAGACCTGCTGCCAAGGCTCCAGCCTTAGCTTCACAAACAGTATCTCCTGCGTGGTGTGGGGAGCAACTGGGTGTTAGGATTTCAACATGTGAATTTGAGGGGAAACACATTTAGACCATAGCAGTGGAGGTACTTCAGTTTATTTAGCCAGTTCCCTATTGATGGATGGGCTGCCCTGGTGGCTCAGATGGTGAAGAAAACGCCTACAACGTGGGAGACCTGGGTTCAATCCCTGGGTCAAGAATATCTCCTGGAGAAGGAAATGGTAACCCACTCCTGTATTCTTGCCTGGAGAATCCCATGGACAGAGGAGCCTGGCTGGCTATAGTCCATGGGGTTGCAAAGAATCCGACAAGACTAAGCGACTAACACACACACACACACACACACACACACACACACACATTGTTGATGGACACTGCTGTTTGGCAGGTTTTCTTTTTTTTTTTTTTTTAGTACGTGTGGTCCAATACATCCTAGGTGGTATGCTGGTCAGTAAAGGCCAAAGGGTGAGGGGGAAGCCCTAGGAAGCTACTTTAGTGATAGAATGAATTTCACCAGGCATGCACATCGCATAGCTTTGGGTGATCTTGGTTCTGATTGAAGGATTTGTGAAGCACAGTGCTAGAAGCACAAAAGGAAACCAGGCCTTATCGTTGGTACTTTGGAAGCTAATTACAAGGAAGGAGTTAACATGCTGCACTGTTTACAGGCACTTGAATTCTTTCTCATAATGAAGCATCCTGGATTCCTGGAAAGGACACCAGACACAGAGTGAGAGGAGCAGGATCTAACCCTGAAGAAGAGCAGGTTGCTCAGAGATAAGACCTGTGGCCGCTACAGCTCCAGGACTGGCCCCCCAGGGTGATGAGATACAGAACGGGATTTTTCTTGGTCTGGGAATTGGTGGCCAGGGCCAAAGTCGAAAACAAAGGATTCCACAGAGAAAGGTACCAAGGAGCCTCTAAAGATTGGGACCAATCACTGGCCAACCCCATTCATTGCCCCCGTGCTCCTCCCCATCTGTAGGTCAAAGACAATTGGCAGCAGGTGGGAGTGAGGATGAGGGGTGTGGAGCCAGTGGAGAAAGTGAAGTGTTGGAGTTGTGATCCATCAGCTTATGGGGGTGTGATGGTGTGGTGGCTATTTCTGCAACTTTAAGGTCAAGTGAAGGAGTCTCAAGGGGTCATTTGTAAAGGCAAGGGTCCTGCAGGACGTGTGGTTGGTCATTGTGGTATCTTCTATTACTGCTGTAACACATTGTTACAAATTTAGTAACTTCAAGAGCTTCCCTGGTGACTCAGATGGCAAAGAATCTGCCTGCATCAAACAATGCAAGTTTATGATTTTACAGCTTTGGAAGTCAAATCAATCTCAGTGAGCTAAAGTCAAGGTGTTGGCATGTTCCTCCCCTCACTCTGGTTCCATCATCACATGGCTGTCTCCTGACTTTGACCTTGTTCCCTCTCATTAGGAACCATGTGATTACCTTGGACCTACCTGCATAACCCAAGATAATCTCACCATCTCAGGATCCTTCATTGAACTACATCTGCGAAATTAAAGAGATCTACTTACCATGTAAGGTAACATATTCACTGGTTCCACCGACATGCACATCTTGGGAAGCCAGTATTCAGCCAATCACAACTATGGTTCTTTGATTGGACAACAACTTGGGCACTAGACTTGTTGAACTGCCTCCCACCTATGTGATTAGGGCAAAAGAGAATTGGAGAGGGATATGGAACTGAGGGGGTTGGCCACGGGGTAGACATCACTGACTGGTTAATAAGGATGTGAGAGTTCCCCATGCGTCCAGAGAGCAGCCCACTTGGGGAAGGGGACCCTGGGTGAAAGGAACTCTGGGCAGGATTACCAGCTGCAGAAATTGAAGGACTGGGATTGGGTGAAGTAGGCTGAGAGCCAGGTCTCTTAAATCTATGTGGGAGCAGGAGAGAGGATAGACCACTACCTCTCCTCATGTTGGCCCCTGCATTCACAGCTTGGTTATTTGGAAAACACTGCATCAAACATAAGATGGGGAGGTATAAACTACATGGGCTTTTAATAACTTTTGACAACCAGAAAACTAGGTCTGCCCAAGATGTTGTGCTACCCAGGAGGTAAAGAAGAGTCAACACTTTGACAGTTTCAGTGATGAAAGAAGAAAAACTGCAGCTATTTCATGTTTGTGTTACTAGCCAGGGCAGGCTCTTCAATAAACCCATTATATTTCTTCATATTAGGGCTGGGAGTCCAAGGAGAGAATGAAGAATCTTGGAAAGACACAGCAGATATCTTTTCTTGAGTGCCGCTTGCAACACCCCAAGAATGAACATTTTCCCCCTGAGCCCACATTTGTCTTAGTTATGTGTGGTTATCTGTGTAGAAAATTGAGGGCAGGAGGAGAAGGTGGCAACAGAGGATTAGATAGTTGGATGGCATCATCAACCTGATGGCCATGAGTTTGAGCAAACTCCGAGAGATGGTGATGACAGGAAAGCCTGGCGTGCTGCAGTCCATGGGGTCACAAAGAGTCAGACATGACTTAGGGACTGAACAATAACAGTCTTTGTGGTTGAATAGTATGGAGGCCCATTTTAAGCTGAGTTAGAGGAAAGGATTTTCAACATAGCAGTACTCAAGTAAACGGCTTGAATGGTTGTTTTTCTGGAGTGAACCACAACTCAGCCTCGAACTTGCCTGGAAAGAGGCTCCTGACCTCATATTCTAGCACCCTGACCTCATATTCTATTCCTGCAACTCTGTGCTCTATGGGAGGCAGTGGAGCAGGGCGGTTAGGCGGGCCAATGACCGCAGGTTCTCATCCTAGTTTATCACTACTAGCTATGTGACTTTGACTGAGTTTCTGAATCTTTTATGCCAACATACCTAACCCAGAGTAGGTTTCCATTTCTTTCTCCAGTGGATCTTTCAATCCCTGGGTTGGGATGATCTCCTGGAGAAGGAAATGGCAACCAGCTCCAGTATTCTTGCCTGGAAAATTCCATGGATAGAGAAACCTGGAGGGTGGGTTGCAGTCCATGGGGTCGCAAAGAGTCAGACATGACTGAACATGCACACACATCCCTAACCCAGATAAGCAAACACAATCTTTCTTGGTAGATTTTTGGCATTCTTCAGTATTTGCAATGGTGGGGGCCCATTACGTGAACTTTTGCAGCTCCACTATTGAGTTTCAAGAAAGAGAAGTCTCAGGCTGAGTCCTGCTACACATAGACATCTATTAGCACGTAGGTACAGGACATGCACCGTCCCTGTTCAGTAAGCTTGGTGGAAGCCCGGCTATTGATTCCCTATAGAACCCCATGCATGAAAGTCACCTCTGAGGCCAGTGCAGCTGTAGTTCAGTGGCAGGATTCTGTGAGCTGCTTTGTTGGAGTCAGGCAACTAACAAAACCCTGGAATCACCAGGTACACTTAGGACCTTTTACAAATGCTGATCAGCCTTGGGGTCATTGATAAGGGTTAAGTTTCTTATGTACCACTGATGCCAGTAGCTCTTGAAATTATGTTTTTCATCTATGTAGGTTGAACCAGCTATTAATCTGACCAATGGAAACTCATGTTTAATATCCATTAGGCTAATGAAAAAGCTTCAAGTGCTGGTGAGAGATAAAAACAGCTGAGGAGCTTATAGCAGCTCACTCTGGAGTGGGGCCTTCTGATTAAATGCCAGCAAACCACCCCTGGAGTGTATATTCCTGATTAGGGCATGACTGTCATAAGTGTGTTGGCCAAACGAACTAATTCACATATTTATAGCACACTATTTATGTTGAAATATTTTAAAGCAAGCTACAGATGACATGAGACCTCTCACCTTGGCTTCCTCTTCTGTAAAATGAGGGTGATGACACCTACCTCACACAGTTGTCACCAGACGAATAAATTAAGAGAAAGCTTAGTATGTGGTTTAGTCATTCAGCTGTGTCCAACTCTTGCAGCCCCATGGACTGTACCCCTCCAGTTTCCTGTGCCCATGGGGTTTTCCAGGCAAGAATACTGGAGTGGGTAGCCATTTCCTTCTCCAGGGGATCTTCCTGACCCAGGGATCGAACCACATCTCCTGCATTGCAGGCAGATTTCTTTACCACCTGAGCGGCCAGGGAAGCTCAAAGCTTAGTATATTGCCTGGAAAATACTAGCGGCTCAGAAAGTGTTAGCTGATATCTTTATTTCTTGCCTAGATACACCCAAGCAAACTTTTTTGAGAAATTATGTACCCTATTGAACACTTCAAAGTTGACATCTAAAACTTTTCATTACAGACATACATAATAGCAAAGGATTTAATTTCTGACATGTAGCAATTATTACAATTTTAAATTAAAACTGATATATCAATCTTTTAAATATATACAATGGAATCTAAATACAATGCTTGGGTGCCAGCTCTCCTGATTTTAAAAACACACAAGCAAACTTTTCTTTCCTGTAAAAACTCTTCTGTGATAAAGTAGGACATTTTATTTCTTTACGTTTTCTTCTTGAACTTGCATTTCCATTTCACTTACCCTACAAAATTTTCTTCTAACATAATATATTGAAAGTCTCTTACTGATTGGGCTGTTGAGTTTTTTGCAACAAATGTATGTATGTAAATAAAAGTTTTATAATTCATTTTATTTCCTGTTACCTTAAGGCTCCAAATGTTAGAAATATTTAGTTTCAGTTACCATCACAGTTATTTTTGTGTGTGTGAAGAGTTGATCAGAATGACATAAAGTATGATAGATTTTGATAAACCTGTACCAAAGAAAAAAATAAGCTTGTATTAGAAATAAACTTAATAAGATGATTTTTTTAAATTTATATATCTGGATGAATATTGTTTATTTCTAGAATGAGACAAGGTTTAGCATCAAATACCTTTCTATTTTTGTTTTTATTGATAACAAAGAATGAGAACATTTATTCACATATATAAAAAGTTAGGAATGGAAAGACTCTTGCTCCAGCAATGACATTTAATTCTTTGAACTCTGTGTATTTTAAGGGGTATTATAGCAACCCCTGAGAATAAGCTTGAAAGGTGTATTACAAAAGCAGTGACCTTGTTGTTTAGATCAGGTGAACCTGGTAGAACTGATTTGTTCATCCCACCTGGGCAAGGCAGCACAGTTAGCTGAAGTATTTGCTGAGGGCAACTGCAAAAGAAAAGAACTAAAAACTCATGCTCAGTTGAAAAAATGTAACATGGGAATTTCTTTCTTATTTTGATAAGTGTCAACCAAGTATTTTTGTTTTTCCTTCCTTATTATCCTTTTATCACATTTTAAAACGTGTCAATAGTATGTACCTTTACATCTCAGTATGTGAGTTGGATTCCCTGGTGGCTCAGAGGGTAAAGTGTCTGCCTGAAATGCAGGAGACCCAGGTTCCATCCCTGGGTTGGGAAGATCCCCTGGAGAAGGAAATGGCAACCCACTCCAGTACTCTTGCCTAGAAAAGTCCATGGATGGAGGAGCCTGGTGGGCTACAGTCCATGGGGTCGCAAAGAGTCAGACACGACTGAGCGACTTCACCTCACTTTCTTTCAAAAGGGATGTGTGAATCAGCCAGAAGAGTGAACATCACCCACAAACAAAGGACTTTGTGTCTTCTCTTGGAGAAAGGATCAGTGGGATTTTGGTGTGTGTGAGATAGTTGTATGATGTTAGGCAAACACATGGCTTTGCTTTGGCCTTTAGAGATTGAGTTTGGTTTAAGGATACACGTGTGGGTGCAGAGTTGTGAGGCATAGATTGCATGGCTTTGAAGCGTGTCAGTTTGGCCAGGCTGAAAAACATCACCTAGAATCCCCTTTTGTATATATGTTTCCTCGTTAGGGTGCACTGCCCGGGGGGATCCTGGCAGGGGATGGGGGCGGTGGTGACTTGGAGGGTGAAGGTAAAGCAGCCGCCGTATTGCAGCTCATACAAGTGGTCATTATCTGCTGGTTCACCTTATTGGCAAGAGGTTACATCTGGGTCTGCTTTAGCTCTTTGACTCCCAGGCAGGGAGATGGGCTCACTTCCATGGAGAGAGGCCCTGGCTTCTGCAGGACACCACTGTCAGAGGCAAGAAGAGCTGATGTTGGTTTCCGTCTGCCTTTGTGGGTCCCAGCTTGTTCTTAGCCTCCCCAATTCTGCATCCATCTTCCCTTCCTGATTTCCTGTCCAGCATCAGTCGGTAAGACGAACCCTTACTGTGACAGTTAATTTTCTGAGTCAGTTTAGCTCAGCTAAGTAATGCCCAGGTAGCTGGGAAATTAAGATTTCCCTGAAGTGGGGATTGGGAGTGGGGAGTCTGTGGTTTCTGAAAGAGACTAGAATTAGTGAACTGAGGAAAGCAGCCGGCCCTCCCCTCTGGGGACTGGTGTCATCTAATCCACTGAGGGCCTGAATAAAACACAAAAGTGGCGGGAGCGCGAATTCACTCTCTTTACTCAGAGCTGAACGGTTCACCTTCCTCTGCCCTGGGAATTTGGTGCTCCTGGTTCTCAGGTTTTCGGATTTAGGTTAGGATTCATACCATTAGCCCTTGATCCTCAGGTCTTTGGACTCAGGCTAGATACCACCACCAGACTTCCTGTTTCTCCAGTTTGTAAATGGAAGTTATGGGTGGTTTATCAGGCTCCGGAACTGCACGAGCCAATTCTTACAATAAATCTCCTTTTATCGAGAATATGTCTGCATCTATCCTATAGTTCTGTTTCTTTGGAGACCTCAAGTACATTTATAGAGACTACTTAACTGGCTCCCCAAATTGCATGGGGTCCAAGTCCTGTAACAAACCCCATTTTAGTGGTTCTGTTTCTTTGATAGAACCCTGATTGATGTAGTAGGTTATAAAAAATGAATTAAAACCAATATGCCATTTTAAAAAATTTGCAATAAGGCAATGCAATTTGTGGCTCACATTGTAAGTTACTTTATTGTTGAAGCCAGTATGTAGTTTGATAAGGCAGAGTATTTCTCCTGAGTGTGGGAGCACAGAGAAACCCTGGTGTTCTGTCTTGGAGAATAATTATAGTGGAAGTTAGCATAAGAATCTGAAAAAACTTAATTTTTTTGACACCCTAATCAAACTTTTTCAATTTATTTTGTAAAAGAAGAATGTAAATAACACTAAATACTCATTGGTCCAACAGCCAGTAATTTTATTTTTTTAAATAAGAGATTTATAATAGTAAACATTTTATAAAATGAAATAAATGAGATTTTACTCTAAAATAAATATTTCATGATATGTAATAAAATATGTTTTAAGTAGACTGTTAACAATACACACTGAATCTCAGAAAATGTTACCTAGTTCATTCCATTGTATCTTGAAAGTGAAAGTCACTCAGTCGTGTCTGACTCTTTTCAACCCCATGGACTAGTTCATGGAATTCTCCAGGCCAGAATACTGGAGTGGGTAGCCGTTCCCTTCTCCAGGGGATCTTCCCAACCCAGAGATTGAACCCAGGTCTCCTGCATTGTAGGCAGATTCTTTACCAGCTGAGCTACCAGCAAATCTGAAAAATATTCTTATTACATTTAAAAGAATCAGCATCACTAATCTTTACTGTTTTGGCGGCTCAAAGTTGCTTTTCTTTCCAACTAATGACAAGTTTTAGGTGTGAGTATTGAGAACAGCAGGAAATATTTGCTTGTGTTAAAATAAATGAAAAGAAGTAATTTTTTAGTACTAAGGATTGCTGATTGATGCTCTCTTTGCTGTCATGAAAATCTCCCTTGGATGATTCATCCTTTGAAAATGGGCTGAAAAAAAATGGACAAGTGATATAAACTAACAGTTCATAGAAGAATCGCAAATTGCTTCTATTCATAAGGAAAAATGTTTAGGTATAAGAGAAATGCAAAGTGCACCAAGAGGAACAGAACTCCCGGAGATGTGAGGAGCAGAGACCTGGGAGTGTTAGGTTCATAGGTGATGGAGACTGATGGATGAGATTCTGAGTTGGAGATTCAGGGAAGAGGGAGGAACACTGGCCCTCAAGTGGCAGCAATGTGTAAAGAGGACACCTCCTCTAGGTGTTAGCTATGTGGGGGAGAAAGCAGCTACATTTTGAGATGGCAGAAGACAAAACTCAGGGCATAAAAATAAAAATGAAAACCAAACTGCCAAGATGCAAAATTGACCAAAAAATTTTAAGACTTTGACAATTCTGTTGACAAAACCATGGGAACAGAAATTGTTTTATATTGCTGGGGGGAATGTAAAATGGTACAACCCCTATGAAGGGAATTTGACAAACTCTGGCAATATTATATATACACTTACTTATGATCCCAGAAAACCATTTTAAAGATTGACTGGCAAAAATACAAAATGATAAACATACAAAGACTCATCTCATTGTAGCACCAGACTCTGAGTGCAAATGGGAAGAAGGAAAAAGCCAACAAATAAAGGGAGAGTTGAATAACTATGGTAGACACACAATGGAATACTAGATAGTGATAAAAAGGCAGGGAGTTCTACAGGACAAACAGCCCATTTCTTTCAATAAGTGTCAGGAATAAAAAAGGAGAAGTGGAAGCTGTTGTAGGTTAAAACAGATTAGATGCGGTCTAATGTGATGCATGAATTTTGTTTGAATCCTAATTTCAACAAATCAACTGGAAAAAAGTCATTTTTAAGATAATTAGGAAAATTTCAAATATGGCATAGGTGTTAAAGGATCATTTTTGTTAGCTGTGATAATGACATTGTGGTTATATTTTGGGAGAGGTATCAAAAGATGTATCTGCTGAGATATGTACAGAAATAGCTATCAGTAATATGATCTGTAAAGTATCATAAAGTGTTTGCTTTAAAATATTCCTTCCCCACTAATAATAAAATGTGAGTGTGTGTCTTTGTGTGTGTATGTAGGGAAATACATGAAACAAGGGTGGAAAGATGCTGATTATTGTTGAAGCCGGATGATGGGTACTTGGCTTATCACACTATTCTATTTTTGTACATGTTTGGAAATTTCCATAATAAGTTAACTATTTTCAAATTCAAGAAAAGAGAGTGTTGCTAAATAAAATTTATTTTTCCCACCCTCTACTTGATCATATACTTTAATACACAATGTCCCAACACAAGCCAAAATACTCAATTGCATTTCAGAATGATAGTTTTGTTTAACAGAATTCCTAATCCATTGGCTTTCACTGTTCTGTATCTCATGCACCCCAACAGCAGCTGGCCTGTTTAAAGGTTGAGCTTTGCTTTTAGCTTTAGAGGTATACAAGACAGAGAAGTAGGAGGATAATTGGTTCCAGATTAATTAGCAAAGACATTCTTTTATTTATTTTTTAAAAAGCTTTTCATTTTATATTAGTGTATAGCTGATTAACAATGTTGTAATAGTTTGACATAAACAGGAAGGAACACAGCCATACATGTATATATATCCATTCTCCCCCAAACTCCCCTGCCATCTAGGCTGCCACATAACATTGAGCAGAATTCCAGGTATGATACAGTAGCCCCTTGTTGGTTGGTTATCCGTTCTAGATAGAGCAGTGTGTACATGTCTGTCCCAAACTCCCTAGTTATCTCCCCCATCCATCCCCCTGACAATCGTAAGTTCATTCTCTAAGTCTGTAAGTATCTTTCTGTTTTGTAAGTTAATTTGTATCATTTTTATTTTAGATTTCACATATAAGGGATGTCATGATATTTCTACTTCTCTGTCTGACTTACTTCATACAGTATGACAATCCACGCAAATGGCATTATTTCACTCTTTTTCAGTTCAGTTGCTCAGTCGTGTCTGACTCTTTGCGACCCCATGAATCGCAGCACACCAGACCTCTCTGTCCATCACCAACTCCCAGAGTTCACTCAGACTCGCGTCCATCGAGTCCGTGATGCCATCCAGCCATCTCATCCTCGGTCGTCCCCTTCTCCTCCTGCCCCCTATCCCTCTCAGCATCAGAGTCTTTTCCAATGAGTCAACTCTTCGCATGAGGTGGCCAAAGTACTGAAGTTTCAGCTTCAGCATCAGTCCCTCCAAATCACTCTTTTTAATGGCTAGGTAATATTCCATTGTGCGTATGTACCACATCTTCTTTATCCATTTCTCTGTCAAGGACATTTAGGTTGCTTCGATGTCTTGGCTATTGTAAACAGAATACACTCTTTTTATATGTTCGAAGGTATTTATACACTGGGGAACAACACAGCCATGAGATTTGGAGTAGATGATGGCTTAGTGTGGGAGAAAGGCTATTTTGATGCAGCCCTTCTCCTAGGTGGGTGTGTTTTAGCAGGCACAAGGTCTAGAAATCAGGCACCTTAAAATAATCCCTGTACTAGTTTCTCTGCAGAGGTCTTTGTTTATCCACAAAGGTCCACGCACTCATGTGAAGACTGCTCATCTTAGTTTGGCACCGGTCCTCAGCATCCCCTGACATTCTGCTTCTCTGGCAGGTCTTGGCATAGGGTGGCAGTTTGTGCCCTGTACAAATGTGCCAGAGCGCTAGAGTAGGGAGGAAGTCCAGCTCCATACTTGCCAAACCTGCAGTCTGGCAAGGAAGGGCCTTCATGTAACTCATCCTCTGGGGAGTTTTCTGTGTCTTGCCTAGATGTGACATCTGTGCTAATGGAGACCCAGACCCTGGGGGTTCATCCCTGACCTTCTTCCAGTTCTATCACCTTCTCAGTATCAGATTTTTAGGTTTCTGCTGGTAGGAATTCTGAATCATCTGTGCTTAAAGGTTTCAGTGGCTTTGTGTTGACTGTAGAAGTAGGGATCTTTCCTTTATCATTCACTCAGTAGTGTTCAGAGGACAGCAAATCTTGGGAGTCTCACAGAAACACAGACTCTGAAGTTATCTTCATCTTATCCTCCCTTTTCTCCTTTAAACTCTTATGCCCTCATTGCAAACTCAGATGATTTCAGCATCTTGAAAATTATACAGAGATCCTTTTAACAACTTGGATATACAATGCTTGCTACAGAAATATCTTTGGAATAAAATTTTCCTGATTATGAGAATTATACATGTTCATCATAAAAATTGGAGATTTTCTGAATAAGACAAAAAACTGTACCATGCAGAATGAGTATTAACATTTTGGTGTTTTCTAATTATCTACTCTTCACACGTAGATCTCTATGTAAGTCTATTTGACAATGTTAGGAATTACCTGTATTAACAGTTTTACATATTGCTTTTTCATTTATTTTTTCATTTATTTTTTTAGCTGTGCCCACTCTTAGTTGCAGCATGCAGGACCTATTTCCCTGACCAGAGATTGAATCCAGACTCTCTGCATTGGGTGAATGGAGTCTTAACCACTAGACCACCAGGGAAGTCCCTAAACAATTAAAAAAAATAATTAAAGGATGTACTAGGAAAGGCACTGTGCGAGGCTCTAGGGTGTACAATGCGTATGTGTGTGTATGAACTTATATATGCACGACTGTATTATTCAGATTGTTTCCCAAAATAAAGAGGTAATAGATATTATCTCTGCTCTCCTAGACTTTCCAATCTAATCTAGTAGAAGAAATAATACATATACGTAATCAGCTTCAACACAGTGGCAGCATATAACAAATCATGAATTCCTCAGAGATAACTTGGGGATGGGATGAATCTACATATTCATATTCTGGGCATTTTTCTATTCTAGTGGCTGAGACTGAGGAACTCTCACAATAATCCTAGTTTCTCCTCCCCTGTGAATGAACAGTTTTTGCTTTTCAAATGTAGAAATCATGGAAAAGTTTGGTGAACACATGACAAAGGGATGCTGAAATCGACAGAATTCGTCTCCTTTTTCATCGTTCCCACCTCTGAAAGGTGATTCTGCCAAGGCTGTCTTTTGTCAGAGGCAGTTAAAGTCCTGGGCAGCTCCGTCACCTGTCTCCAGAATGTTCTGAGGGTGAGGAGTGGATGTGACATTCAAAGAGTGAGAAGAGACTTTGCTTCTCCCTCCTTGGTGTGCCATGGGAAAACACTAATTTAGAATAATTAAGAGTAAGTAATGGAGAAGCCATAATGGGATGCTAGCCATGCATGTGACACAACGGGAGACTGCCCCTGCTAACCAGGAGAAAAGACCCAGTCTCAAGCAGTTCAGAGACTCAACAGTGAATTCTCATCTAAAAAGTGAGGCTCACAGATAGGAGCGGACTGGGAGAACAGATGTGAGCCAATCACGGGTGAATGTATCCTTTTCAGAGGCAAAGAGTTTCATGTAATTTTCTTCTTCTTTTGTGCCTCATCCCCATTATTTATAAAAGATATGACCCAGAGACAAGGGGTCACCTATGTCCTTGTAGTGGAGGCTCTGCAGACCTAATTGGCTACCCTTCCAGAAAATGGAGGTGATATTCTAGTGTTTTTTATGGTCTTTCTGGGGAAGTTTATAAGATGTTGGTAAATTTGCTTACACTCACTACTCATGGGAAAATCCTATTAAATCTTGGTTCAGGGTTATTTTATTTGGGAAACAGAGCCTTCCCCTCACCTTCCAAAAAAGATTTGCATATGTTGTTTCCCCTTAGTGCAGATATGCAGATATTTTATACGAAGCTGTGCAGACCTTATTTGGCATTATTTATTTAAGGAAAGGGCTTCCCTGGTGGCTCAGATGGTAAAGAATCTGCCTGCAGCACAGGAGACCTGGGTCAGGAAGAGCCCCCAGAGAAGGGACCTGGCAACCCATTCCAATATTCTTGCCTGGGGGATTCCATGAACAGAGGAGCCTGATGGGCTACAGTCCATGGGGTTGCAAAGAATCGGACACAACTGAGTGACTAACACACACATTTCAGGAAAAGAACCACAATTTTGTGGGTATTCACCATTTCTCAATATTAATTTTTTTTTTGGCTGCACTACACAGCATGTGGGATCTTAGTTCCCAGACCAGGGATCGAACTCACACCCACTGCATTGGAAGGACAGTCTTAAGCACTGGACAGCCAGGGAAGTCAGCGTTCACAATTTTTGCAAGGAGAAAAGTCATCACATGGCAGAGGCTGGGCCATCCAGTATCTGGTAGAGAAATTTCAGAGAAAGTCCCTTCTGGAGCACCCTGCGACCAGAGCCCTGTTGAGAGCTCAGATACAATTGAGTTGTCTAAAGGATATAAACAACTGGGCCAAACCCTGAGTATTTTTTGGGTATGCTTGCATGGAAAAATCACACTAAGAAAGCAAGTCAGATTCTATCTTGAGAAGAGCTTTAGTGATTTACCCCCACCTATTAGGGAGCCCCCTATAATGACTTAAACCTGTTCAGGTGGAAAATTATATTCTTGGTCATCTGACCCTGGAGATTTTTCTTAGCAAGACAGGAAGTGGACTCAGGCTGTTACTAATGTGGCAAAAGCACTGAAACTTTTCTTTCAGTCAGAGACAAGGCAGTGAGGCTGCCTGAAGGTGTGGAGAACTGTCGTTACTAGATTAGTCCTCTGTTTGTACTACCTGGTCCACTCATTTTCACCACCTACAATTCACACACACACAAATTTGCCCCAGGATGCAATGTGTAGAGTAATGCTTTTCTTTGTGCAAAGCAGAGATTCATTGAGAAAGGAGGCCTGGCCCCTTGTATTCCCTGTGTCATTCTGCTGTCAGATTGAGCTCTTGGAAGGCAGAAATCTTTCTGACCCTCTTAACTTCCTGCTTAAAATCTCTTAGGCTTCTGGAAGATACCCAAACTCTTCGATGATCTGGTCACAGACTATCCCTCTAGCCTCTACTCTGATGACTCCTCACTCCGCAGTTTGGGTGCCAGTCATACCTAACAACTTTTTTCTTTTTTTAAGGTAACATTCACTGAGCTTGTTCTGTATGACACAGTCTAACGTGGTGCTAAGGATTTTTACATGGGTTTTCTCATTTAGTCCTGATGACAACTCTAGGAGGCAGACACACAGAGATTACAGGGACCTAATGTCCCTTGTCTAACTCAATGAAACTAAGCCATGCCCGTGGGGCCACCCAAATTGGGCAAGTCATGGTGGAGAGGTCTGACAGAATGTGGTCCATTGGAGAACAGAATGGCAAGCCACTTCAGTATTCTTGCCTTGAGAACCCCATGAACAGTATGAAAAGACAAAATGATAGGATACTCAAAGAGGAACTCCCCAGGTCAGTAGGTGCCCAATATGCTACTGGAGATCGGTGGAGAAATAACTCCAGAAAGAATGAAGGGATGGAGCCAAAGCAAAAACAATACTCACTTGTGGATGTGACTGGTGATAGAAGCAAGGTCCGATGCTGTAAAGAGCAATATTGCATAGGAACTTGGAACATCAGGCCCATGAATCAAGGCAAATTGGGAGTGGTCAAACAAGAGATGGTAAGGGTGAACATTGACATTCCAGGAATCAGCGAGCTAAAATGGACTGGAATGGGTGAATTTAATTCAGATGGCCATTATATCTACTACTGCAGGCAGGAATCCCTTAGAAGAAATGGAGTAGCCATCATGGTCAACAAAAGAGTCTGAAATGCAGTACTTGGATGCAATCTCAAAAGCGACAGAATGATCTCTGTTTCCAAGGCAAACCATTCAATATCACAGTAATCCAAGTCTATGCCCCAACCAGTAATGCTGAAGAAGCTGAAGTTGAATGGTTCTATGAAGACCTACAAGACCTTTTAGAACTAACACCCAAAAAAGATGTCCTTTTCATTATAGGAGAATGGAATGCAAAAGTAGGAAGTCAAGAAACACCTGGAGTAACAGGCAAATTTGGCCTTGGAATACGGAATGAAGCAGGGCAAAGACTAATAGAGTTTTGCCAAGAATATGCAGTGGCCATAGCAAACACCCTCTTCCAACAACACAAGAGAAGACTCTACACATGGACATCACCAGATGGTCAACACCGAAATCAGATTGATTCTATTCTTTGCAGCCAAAGATGGAGAAGCTCTATACAGTCAACAAAAACAAGACCAGGAGCTGACTGTGGCTCAGATCATGAACTCCTTATTGCCAAATTCAGACTTAAATTGAAGAAAGTAGGGAAAACCACTAGACCATTCAGGTATGACCTAAATCAAATCCCTTATGATTATACAGTGGAAGTGAGAAATAGACTTAAGGGCCTAGATCTGATAGATAGAGTGCCTGATGAACTATGGACTGAGGTTCGTGACATTGTACAGGAGACAGGGATCAAGACCATCCTCATGGAAAAGAAATGCAAAAAAGCAAAATGGCTGTCTGGGGAGACCTTACAAATAGCTGTGAAAAGAAGAGAAGCAAAAATCAAAGGAGAAAAGGAAAGATATAAGCATCTGAATGCAGAGTTCCAAAGAATACAAGAAGAGATAAGAAAGCCTTCCTCAGGGATCAATGCAAAGAAATAGAGGAAAACAGTAGAATGGAAAAGACTAGCGATCTCTTCAAGAAAATTAGAGATACCAAGGGACCGTTTCATGCAAAGATGGGCTTGATAAAGGACAGAAATGATATGGACCTAACAGAAGCAGAAGATATTAAGAAGAGGTGGCAAGAATACACAGAAGAACTGTACAAAAAAGATCTTCACGACCAAGATAATCACAATGGTGTGATCACTCACCTAGAGCCAGACATCCTGGAATGTGAAGTCAAGTGGGCCTTAGAAAGCATCACTACGAACAAAGCTAGTGGAGGTGATGGAATTCCAGTTGAGCTATTTCAAATCCTGAAAGATGATGCTGTGAAAGTGCTGCACTCAATATGCCAGCAAATTTGGAAAACTCAGCAGTGGCCACAAGACTGGAAAAGGTCAGTTTTCATTCCAATTACAAAGAAAGGCAATGCCAAAGAATGCTCAAACTACTGCACAATTGCACTCATCTCACACGTTAGTAAAGTCATGCTCAAAATTCTCCAAGCCAGACTTCAGCAATACATGAACAGTGAACTTCCAGATGTTCAAGCTGGTTTTAGAAAAGGCAGAGGAACCAGAGATCAAATTGCCAACATCCACTGGATCATGGAAAAAGCAAGAGAGTTCCAGAAAAAACATCTGTTTCTGCTTTATTGACTATGCCAAAGCCTTTGACTGTGTGGATCACAATAAACTGTGGAAAATTCTGAAAGAGATGGGAACACCAGACCACCTGACCTGACTCTTGAGAAACCTGTATGCAGGTCAGGAAGCAACAGTTAGAACTGGACATGGAACAACAGACTGGTCCCAAATAGGAAAAGGAGTACATCAAGGCTGTATATTTTCACCCTGCTTATTTAACTTATATGCAGATTACATCATGAGAAACGCTGGGCTGGAAGAAACACAAGCTGGAATCAAGATTGCTGGGAGAAATATCAATAACCTCAGATATGCAGATGACACCACCCTTATGGCAGAAAGTGAAGAGGAGCTAAAAGCCTCTTGATGAAAGTGAAAGAGGAGAGTGAAAAAGTTGGCTTAAAGCTCAACATTCAGCAAACGAAGATCATGGCATCCAGTCCCATCACTTCATGGGAAATAGATGGGGAAGCAGTGGAAACAGTGTCAGACTTCATTTTTTTGGGCTCCAAAATCACTGCAGATGGTGACGCTTGAAATTAAAAGACGCTTACTCCTTGGAAGCAAAGTGATGACCAACCTAGATAGCATATTCAACAGCAGAGACATTACTTTGCCAACAAATGTCCGCCTAGTCAAGGCTCTGGTTTTTCCTGTGGTCATGTATGGATGTGAGAGTTGGACTGTGAAGAAGGCTGAGCGCCGAAGAATTGATGCTTTTGAACTGTGGTGTTGGAGAAGACTCTTGAGAGTCCCTTGGACTGCAAGGAGATCCAACCAGTCCATTCCGAAGGAGATCAGTGCTGGGTGTTCTTTGGAAGGAATGATGCTAAAGCTGAAACTCCAGTACTTTGGCTACCTCATGTGAAGAGTTGACTCATTGGAAAAGACTGTGATGCTGGGAGGGATTGGGGGCAGGAGGAGAAGGGGACGACAGAGGATGAGATGGCTGGATGGCATCACTGAGTCGGTAGACGTGAGTCTCAGTGAACTCCGGGAGTTGGTGATGGACAGGGAGGCCTGGCGTGCTGTGATTCGTGGGGTCGCAAAGAGTCAGACACGACTGAGCGACTGAACTGAACTGAACTCAAGGTCCCATAGCTCATAAGTGCTAAACCAGGGTTGGAACTCAAACAGACTGACGACTGAACCCACATCCATCACTGCTGGGCTCCAGCACCTTCTCACCTGAAGGCACCATGCTCGCTGTTGTGTCACTGTCTTTGTTGATGCTGTTCCATTTAGTCTTCATTCCTCATAGCTGCCTTTCCTTGTTTAGAAATTACATGGACATCACTTCCTTCAGGAAGCCCTCTCACACACTCTCCTAGCACCTGTGCTTAATTGTCATGTACTTGTCACACGTGTGTGTGTGTGGGTGTGAGTGTGCCTGTGTGTGATATTTTTTATAGTCTCCCTTGTCACTAGGCTAACAGCTTATTTTAGGTAAGAACGACGTCTTTTATCTCCATAGCCCTACTCAGCGTTCCCAGAACTTAGAAAGTCCTAAGTATATAGTAAAACAGTTTTGCTTTTTGTTTTAGGCAATGAATGCATGATGTATACATTTTTCCCACCTAACAGTCTGGATGTAAGGATCCAGGGCTGGGCAGCAGCACCAGAGTGAAGGGCCCCGGTCTCTGGGTATCTTTTTGATTCACCCTCCTGCTCTCATCCACGTGGCCTACATGGACCATCTTCACCATGTTCACCTGCATTCAAACCAGTGGGAGGGAGAAGGGGATAAAGGGAGCCCTCCCTCTTTCCTTTCAAGGGCCCAAATTGGTATTTGCACTACTGACCTGGGCTCACATACCGTTGGCTGGAACTGAATGATGCGGCTGTACCTGCTGCAGGGGAGCCTGGGAAATATATTCTGGGAAGTCATCTGCCTGGATGAAAACTATTAGCGTGGGCCTTACCTGGTGGTCCAGTGGCTGAGACCCCATGTTCCCAATGCAGGGGGCCCAGTTTTGTCCCGTATACTGCAGCTAAAAGTCCCACATGCTGCACTTGAAACCTGGCAGAGCCAAGTAAGTAAATATTTGAAAAAAAACAAAAAACAAAAAACTATTAGTAAAACTGTACTACTATATAGAGAGGGAAATGAATATTTGGAGATAATTATCATTTCTGTCACAGTGAACAAGAATTTTAAAATCACTGGAGAGTCTATCATGAACATGTTGAGTTAACACAACACTTGGAGTACCAAATTTTTAGTTTACTGAATGTACAAACTCTTGTTGTTTGCTGTACAATCACTAAGTCGTGTCCAACTCTTTGTGACCCTGTGGACTGCAGCACGCCAGCGTTCCCTGTTCATCACTATCTCCCAGAGTTAATCAGTGATGCCATCCAACCATCTCATCCTTTGTTACCCCCTTCTCCTTCTGCCCTCAATCTTTCCCAATGAGTCAATTTTTTGCATCAGGTGGCTAAAGTATTGGAGCTTCAACTTCAGCATCAGTCCTTCCAACGAATATTCAGGACTGATTTCCTTTAGGGATTGACTGGTTTGATCTCTTGCAGTCCAAAGGATTTTCAGAATCTGCTCCAACACCACAGTTCAAAAGCATCAGTTCTTCAGTGCTCAGCCTTCTTTATTGTCCAACTCTCACATCACTGCATGACCACTAGAAAAACCATAACTTTGACTGTATGGACTCTAAGACCTTCAGTGATTCTCTGGTTGGAATCGTTGGTCATTGTATGTATTATTAAGTGAATCAATTTAGTGGAACCACGGAGGAGTGGCCTGTCGGGGAAGGTTTCCTGGAGGAGGAACATCTGACCTGATATTTGAGACACTTGTAGGAGTTAGCCAGGTGGTGAGCAAACCATGTCTGCAGGTCCAGCAGCTGCCGTGGTAACCAGCTATGCCACCCTTCCCCTCCCACCCACGGCTTCATGCTTGCTCCTCAGACTTCTTGCCTCCCTGCTGAGAAAGAGGCATGGGAAGTTATGAAGCCCCCACACATACACAACCAGAAGTGCAGGGCAGATAATGGTCCCCACTGGAGTGGACCTTTAGCCTGAGGTGAGGGCTGCTGGACACATTTTTGTCCCTTTCTTGCCCAGGTGAACTGTCCTGAGGTGCACTGTAAATGGCTTCTCAGAGGAGTGGCAGGAGGGCAAGCATCTGGTGTCCCCCCATGTGTCACGCCCTCCCTCCTCCCTTCCCCCACCCCCAGCCCGGGTCTCTCACTCCTGTTCCATGGAGTTGCCACTCCTAGATAAAGGGGAAATTCAGAAGCCTTTGCTTGCCAGACTCTGCTTTCTGGAGAATACCTTGTTTCCTCTAATCCCATTTGCCATTCCATCCACAGTATAAATCCACTCTCCTCTGTGCTATCTCTGTGAAAGGCGCACAATAGCCATCCACATGAGTACCCCCCTCCCCACCCCCCGCTGCCACCTTCCTCCTTTCCCCAAAGGAGATTGTAACTTCTGCAAAGACTTAGAGGCATGGGACATTTTCAGAACGCCATTCAACCACACATTTCAATTTAGATCTCATTGATCCCATGTTAGCATGGAGAGAGAGAAAGTTATTAAAGTCTGCGGTTGAGTGGTTCCTGCCCTGGCCTCTGTCTCTCACGGAAGAGCTGTTGTCAGCAGAGCGATGGGGCGGGGAGCCGGCAGGCAGGGAGGTGGAGCATCATGGCTTTCAGCAATAGGAGACAATTCTCTAGAGTCAAGTTAATGTGAGGATGAAAGTCCCTCCTCCTGACCCCATACCCACAAAAACAGTCTCGCGCAGAGACTCAGAAAAGTCCAAGAGTCTCATCTAGACTGTGGAGTTCCTTTTTTTTTTTTTGCCACATCCCAGGGCTTGTGGGATCTTAGTTCCTGCACCAGAGCTTGAACCCATGCTCCCCCTGCAATGGAAGCATAGTGTCTTAACCAATGAACTGCCATAGAAATCTCCCTACTTTTTAAAACAGTTTTTTAATTTTTGTTTCTTTTTTTTTAATTGAAGCATTGTCGACTTACAGTGTTGTTAGAATTTCAGGTGTACAGCAAAGTGACTTGGTTATATATATATGTATATATTTATTCTTTTTCAGATTCTTAGAGTCCCTTCCTCTGTCCTGGCCTCTATTTCCTCCTAATACCCAGAGGAAATGTTATTAAGGTTAACTTGTTGACCAATCTTGATTTTGCCTTTTATTCGTTTCATTGTGAGAACTTGACATTTGAGAAATTGAAGTAGAAGATCAAAGATCAGCCATAGTCCCACCCTCTGAATGCAGTGTCAGGGAGCATATAGCGTGGGTGACGTTCATGGTGTCACCTGCATGTAGGAGCCTGTGGATCTTGGCTGTGATTTTGCTTTTCTTCTCTATCCTGTTGAGGCCCGGTGACAGCTCATCCCTTCCCAAGGCCCACAGTCTGCCCACAGCAGAGCCCCCCAACCCACCCACACACTGCTGTTCTCCCCTCTGCCTGCAGTGGAGCAGATCCTGGTAAGGTCTGAACTGGAGGGTCCAATCCAGGTGGTTCCCTTATTAGCCCTAAAAGGGCAACCCTCTGATGTGGGAACATTTTCTTGCTATTAGGAGGAACTTGAATGTTTATGATACAACAGCAACACATGTGCGTTTGTGATTTACTTTTCTTATAGAATTGTAAAAAATAAAGTGTAAAGAAAGTCATCCGCAATACCGTCATCTCCTGAGACTCATTCTTACTACCTGAGTATATTTTCTTCTATGTGTGCTTGTGTGTGTATGCTCAGTTGCTTCAGTCACGTACAACTCTTTACGACCCCATGGACTGTAGCCCACCAGGCTGCTCTGTCCATGGGATTCTTACCGTTTTCAACCTATCCAGGTGACGCCACTGGACTTGGCATTGGGAGCTGACACACACAGTTGGCACACTCTGCCCTGGGAGTCTAGCCAGCTATGGGACGCCACATCCTCCAGGAAAGATGCTCAGGCCACCTTTCATCTTTGCCTATAGAGAGCTGCTGGAAGCATTTTCTAAGTCAGTAAGTAGATAAGTGACTAAAGTATGTTGTTGTTGTTGTTATGTCGTTCAGTCATGTACGACTCTTTGCGACCCCATGAACTGCAGCACACCAGGCTTCCCTGTCCTTCTCTATCTAAAGTATAGTACATTATATACTTTAAAACTGAGATCATAGCAAAAATATATTCTCTAAATGTTATTGAAATAAGGCTTTTGGTATCCAGGGTTTTGGTGGGGTTTTTTTTGTACTTATCAAATATCTCAGAGGAGGTTGATTATTTTGTGTTAATTTATTAGATGTAAACCTATGGCTGATTCATGTTGATGTATGGCATCACAATATTGTGATTATCCTCCAATTAAAAGAAATTAATTAAAAAACTGCCCATCATTTGAAGCACCTCCTTTCCTCTCCTCTCTTCCCCGCCCCCGCCCCCTTAGTGGGGTTCCTATACAGAGAGCGCCCCCTTCTGGGGAAGCGCCCTCCACCACGTTTTCCTTCTGGACATTTTGCTCGTGGCCCTGAAAAGACAGTGGTAAGATGTAACTTAGTCAAAATAACTATATAATCTGTGTATTGATTCAGCATATTTTTATTAAGAGTTTATGAAGTTCCAGGCACTATTGTAAGTGCTGAGATTTGTCTCTGAACAAAATAGACAAGATTCCCGTCTCATGGCATTAACATCCTCGTGAGGAGAGGCAGACAATGAGTGAGTGAGTGAGGTCTGTGCAAACAAGGACCAATAGCCTGCTGGGGCAGCATTCACTTTTTGCTGGAGGAATCGGAGGAGTCCTGGCATCTTTCAGAAGAGTTCCAAACGCCAGTTATCCTGCTGTTTATCCTGTCCTCTTGGAGGGCACTGTTTTGAGGTCAGGGAGCTGGCAGAACAGCACTCAGCTTTGAAGTCCCCCTTTTTCCCTCAGCCATCAAGCCTCAGCGATTCGAGAGCAGTGCCAGGCACCCTCGTCTAAAGGTCCTTAGAGAAGATGGGCTAGCCCCTCGTCCCCATGCCTTACCCTGTGAGTCACGTACCTTGAACTAATGTAGCACATAGATTAGAGGCAGAGGGAGGGGTAGAGGAGGGAGTCCTGGAGGGAACCGGAAACTCTAAGTCCTGGCCTTGCAATTCATTAGATGTTAAGGCTTTAGTTAGCTTGCTTACTTTCTCGGAATCTACTTCTTCAACTGGAAAACAGATTATTAAATCTAACTTCAAGATCACTGTGAAGCTTACAATAGCTGATACATGGGAAAGCATTTTGAAAACCTAACACAATCTCAAAAATGACAGAATGATCTCTGTTGGTCTCCAAGGCAAACCATTCAATATTACAGTTATCCAAGTCTATGCCCCAACCAGTAACACTGAAGAAACTGAAGTTGAACGGTTTTATGAAGACCTACAAGATCTTTTAGAACTAACACCCAAAAAAGATGTCCTTTTCATTATAGGGGACTGGAATGCAAAAGTAGGAAGTCAAGAAACACCTGGAGTAACAGGCAAATTTGGCCTTGGAATACAGAATGAAGCAGGGCAAAGACTAATAGAGTTTTGCCAAGAATATGCAGTGGTCATAGCAAACACCCTCTTCCAACAACACAAGAGAAGACTACACATGGACATCACCAGATGGTCAACACCGAAATCAGATTGATTCTATTCTTTGCAGCCAAAGATGGAGAAGCTGTATACAGTCAACAAAAACAAGACTAGGAGATGACTGTGGCTCAGACCATGAACTCCTTATTACCAAATTCAGACTTAAATTGAAGAAAGTAGGGAAAACTGCTAGACCATTCAGGTATGACCTAAATCAAATCCCTTATGATTATACAGTGGAAGTGAGAAATAGATTTAAGGGCCTAGATCTGATAGATAGAGTGCCTGATGAACTATGGAATGAGGTTCGTGACACTGTACAGGAGACAGGGATCAAGACCATCCCCATGGAAAAGAAATGCAAAAAAGCAAAATGGCTGTCTGGGGAGGCCTTACAAATAGCTGTGAAAAGAAGAGAGGTGAAAAGCAAAGGAAAAAAGGAAAGATATAAGCATTTGAATGCAGAGTTCCAAAGAATACAAGAAGAGATAAGAAAGCCTTCTTCAGCGATCAATGCAAAGAAATAGAGGAAAAGAACAGAATAGGAAAGACTAGAGATCTCTTCAAGAAAATTAGAGATACCAAGGGACCGTTTCATGCAAAGATGGGCTCAATAAAGGACAGAAATTGTATGGACCTAACAGAAGCAGAAGATATTAAGAAGAGGTGGCAAGAATACACAGAAGAACTGTACAAAAAAGATCTCCTTGACCCAGATAATCACGATGGTGTGATCACTCATCTAGAGCCAGACATCCTGGAATGTGAAGTCAAGTTGGCCTTAGAAAGTATCATTACGAACAAAGCTAGTGGAGGTGATGGAATTCCAGTTGAGCTGTTTCAAATCCTGAAAGATGATGCTGTGAAAGTGCTGCACTCAATATGCCAGCAAATTTGGAAAACTCAGCAGTGGCCACAGGACTGGAAAAGGTCAGTTTTCATTCCAATTTCAAAGAAAGGCAATGCCAAAGAATGCTCAAACTACCGCACAATTGCACTCATCTCACATGCTAGTAAAGTCATGCTCAAAATTCTCCAAGCCAGACTTCAGTAATACGTGAACCGTGAACTTCCTGATGTTCAAGCTGGTTTTAGAAAAGGCAGAGGAACCAGAGATCAAATTGCCAACATCCGCTGGATCATGGAAAAAGCAAGAGAGTTCCAGAAAAACATCTGTTTCTGCTTTATTGACTGCCAAAGCCTTTGACTGTGTGGATCACAATAAACTGTGGAAAATTCTGAAAGAGATGGGAATACCAGCCTAACCTGCCTCTTGAGAAATCTGTATGCAGGTCAGGAAGCAACAGTTAGAACTGGACATGGAACAATAGACTGGTTCCAAATAGGAAAAGGAGTATGTCAAGGCTGTATATTGTCACCCTGCTTATTTAACTTCTATGCAGAGTACATCATGAGAAATGCTGGACTGGAAGAAACACAAGCTGGAATCAAGATTGCTGGGAGAAATATCAATAACCTCAGATATGCAGATGACACCACCCTTATGGCAGAAAGTGAAGAGGAGCTAAAAAGCCTCTTGATGAAAGTGAAAGAGGAGAGTGAAAATGTTGGCTTAAAGCTCAACATTCAGAAAACGAAGATCATGGCATCTGATCCCATCACTTCATGGGAAATAGATGGGGAAACAGTGGAAACAGTGTCAGACTTTATTTTTTTGGGCTCCAAAATCACTGCAGATGGTGACTGCAGCCATGAAATTAAAAGACGCTTACTCCTTGGAAGAAAAGTTATGACCAACCTAGACAGCATATTCAAAAGCAGAGACATTACTTTGCCGACTAAGGTCCATCTAGTCAAGGCTCTGGTTTTTCCTGTGGTCATGTATGGATGTGAGAGTTGGACTGTGAAGAAGGCTGAGTGCCGAAGAATTGATGCGTTTGAACTGTGGTGTTGGAGAAGACTCTTGAGAGTCCCTTGGACTGCAAGGAGATCCAACCACTCCATTCTGAAGGAGATCAACCCTGGGAATTCTTTGGAAGGAATGATGCTAAAGCTGAAGCTCCAGTACTTTGGCCACCTCATGTGAAGAGTTGATTCATAGGAAAAGACTCTGATGCTGGGAGGGATTGGGGGCAGGAGGAGAAGGGGACGACCCAGGATGAGATGGCTGGATGGCATCACGGACTTGATGGACATGAGTCTGAGTGAATTCCGGGAGATGGTGATGGACAGGGAGGCCTGGCGTGCTGCAATTCATGGGGTCACAAAGAGTCGGACACGACTGAGGGACTGAACTGAACTGAACACAATTTAAATGTCATCCATTTGATATCATTTTGATTATAAACTAAAAAATATAGTGCCGAGATTAGTTAGTCTGGAAATTCACCATGTGCTTTCTTTGTGATTCCCTTGCCCTGTAAACAGCATTTCCAATACAACACTAAATTCTGAAGTTCTTTTCAAGTGGGGATTTGAAGCAGAGATTAAAGAAATGTATATGGTAGCCAGTGGGAGTGTGAGACTTCTGATTGACTGTGAACCTCCAGTTCTAGCAGCGGACTCTTGGAATTTGACCTAGTAGGAAGGTTGCAGTGGGTGCTTCCTTGTTCCTGGGTGCTAGAAGGAAGGGAGGTGTTCCCAGGGTGTAGGACTCTGGTGGAGGTGGGGTGTGTTTGCAGAAGATTCAAGTGCAGGAGTGTTGGAGGAAATATCCAGTCCATGTGGACAGTGGCCTTTTTATAAGTCTCAACCTTTCTGCTGTCTTGCATCAAATTCCATTCTGTGGAGTTTAAGGGAAAAGCCCTTTCCTCCAGTTGTAAATTGCACACACAAGGTGCCCCTTGTTGTAACTTCATAACAAACTTAATTTTGGATCATCATGTCCCCATTACCACAATGCTAGTATCATTTCATAGGCAGTGTGGAGTGTTTACTGATGCTCTAAAAACACCCAAATTATGTCAAGGCATTTGCATGAATAAAATGGTTAGTTTTAAAATTTGTTAAACACTCTTTATACCTGGCGAGGCAGGAGTGGGGAGGAGAGAGAGAGCAACTGGCAGAGTGTGGACTTGAGTCAGTGTTAGGAAACATTATGTATAGTCTTTAATAATTTGTTGTTCAGTCACTGAGTCGTGACCCACTGTTTTGTGACCCTGTGGACTGTAGTCCGCCAGGCTCCTCTGGCCATGCAATTCTCCAGGCAAGAACACTGGAATGGGTTGCCATTTCCTTCTCCGGGGAATCTTCCTGACTCAGAGGTTGAACCTGCGTCTCCTGCATTTGTTTGTTGTTCAGTCAGTGAGTTGTGTCAAACTCTTTGCAACCCCATGGGCTGCTGCATGCTAGACTTCCATGTCCTTCATTATCTCCTGGAGTTTACGCAAATTCATGTCCATTGAGTCGGTGAAGCCATCCAACTATCTCATGCTCTGTTGCTCCCTTCTCCTCCTGCCCTCAATCTCTCCTAGCATCAGGGTATTTTCCAATGAGTTGGCTTTTCGAATCAGGTGGCCAAAAAGTATTGGAGCTTCAGCTTCAGCAGCAGTCCTTCCAGTGAATGTTAAGTGTTAATTTCCTTTAGGAATGACTGGTTTGATCTCCTTGCTTTCCAAGGGACTCTCAATAGTCTTCTCCAGCACCATCCTGCATTGGCAGATGGGTTCTTTACCACTGAACCACCAGGGAAGCACTATGCTCTTTAATACCTTGTGTTTAAAGTACAAACACATTGTGTTTTAAAATGTATGCCATGTTCTTAACTATTAAACTTCCACTAAAGCGTGAATCTTTTTTTTTTTTTCTTTCCTTGGGGGCATCCCTTGTGGCTCAGCTGGTAAAGAATCCACCTGCAGTGCAGCATACCTGGGTTTGATCCCTGGGTTGGAACGATCTGCTGAAGAAGGGAAAGGCTACCCACTCCAGTATTCTGGCCTGGAGAATTCCACAGACTATATAGTCTATGGGGTCACAAAGAGTTGGACACAAATGAGCGACTTTCATTTTGGTGGTTGTTTCACTATTGTCTGAAGGAACGTAAAGTATTTATTGTAATTGCTGTCATCCTATTGGTTTTGGATATAGAAGGTGGGTTGTAGTTATTTAAGAATGAGAAAACTGGAGCTCAAGGAGGGAATACTATTTTCTTCTGGTATAAAATATCAAGGCAGACTAATTACAAGAAGTCAGCTTTTCTGACTAAACAGGTATCTGCTGTGTCTTTTCTAAAAGACACATGTGTTGTACTTACTGGCTGTGCTGTTTTCTTTCTTCTCAGTTTAGCTCTCTGGGCAGCTTGCCCCTTACCAGTCTGTCTTGAGATCTCCCGGAGGTTCTGTCTGTCTGTTTATCTGTCTCTCTCACACACACACCCATCAGCATCACCCCTGCTTTATTCCCTATTCTTTTCATCCAAAAAGTGAACTGTCTTGATTAGACCACTGAAAGATGCCTTTCTATCAATGTCAAATGACTGATTGAATGTATCTGTCTGTTAGGGCAAAGATGACTCATAAGGCAGTGTGTGAAAAGAGAAGAATGGGAGGGGATAGATGGCTTTAAGGGTTCTTGACTCACAGTAATAGAAAACAAACTTACAGTTACCAGAGGGGATAGCAGGGGAAGTGGGGAAGGTAAATTAGGAGTTCAAGATTAACATATACACACTAAGTATAAAAGAGATAAGCAACAGGATGTACTGGATAGCACAGGGAACTATATTCAATGTCTTGTAATAACCTACAGTAGAAAAAAATCAGAAAAATAATATATATTTTAATACAAAGTGGAAAAAAAAAACCACAACAGGGTATGTATGGCCTGTAGATCGGATTGGCAGTTGTTTGCAAAGATTTCTTTGATTGTTCCTGGGAAGGGGTAGCACACTGAGGGACAGAGCAAGAAGGCCCATCACACCTTATATCCTTGAATCTCTTAAATTCTTGGATACTGATTTCATTCCTCCATTATGCTGGCAGCCGCAACCTGAGCACACAGGGCAAGGTGACCTAGATCATTACAGGGAGCAATGTATTTTCTGTGGTGCACTGTTCCCTTTTTGAAATGGGAAATCTCATTCTATGGAAAAGACTCCAAATTGGCTTTCATTTTACACACCAATAGCCGGGGCAGCTGCTAACGACTTTAAGTGGTAATTACAGCTATGAGCACGTAACAAATTTCTGCCTTTTTATTACCCTGGGAATTCAGGCTCTGGAGTATCTCTGATGTTCCTCTTGGATGCATTCAACACTCAGAAATGACTCATAGTGTGCATGCTCACACCCTACCTCCCCAGTGACCTGGTGCTGGGTGCGCCCCGAGACTGTCCTGGGAGGCGCCCAATAGCCGGAGGCTGTTATACTTTCTATGGTGACAGTTGAGTTCATTTAAGCCAGCTCTTTTGCGTATCTCTATCCTCCTTGGTGATTTAAAATTGCTTAGTTAGTGACTCTCTCTCACCTCTAAGCAGCACTCAAGCAGGTTGCTCACCTGCTACTTTCGTTTTGCTCGTCAAGGCTGCCCTGTCTTTCTATCTGGTCAAGTCTGATTAGTTCTTGCACCCCGTGGCTTCTTGGGCTGCTGCTGAGGGGTAACTTGTGTGTTCCCTGCAGCACTTCTCTTGTGGATGGTGGTCAGCCATTCAAACACCCAGGGCAGGAAGGGGAAGGAATGCAGTGAAGCTGGGGTCCTCTGGGAGAGGAAGGGACCATTTGCACTGTTGCCCCCCTTCTCGTGGGTTTATAATTTTATGCAAAATAAAAGCTAATTAGAGGTGAAGCAGCTTCATCAAGTAGGGGAGGGTCTGATTTCAGGTGTGAAACAGACCAAATGCCACTTTGTTTTTAGGGAACTGTGTGGTTATATTGGGGAGGGAGTGATGTTGAAATTTTCACCCTCTTCCTCCCTAGACATAGTCATGCCTCTCGAAACATGTTGGTCAGAGGTAAAGGCTTTTTGTCTTTGCAGATCTTTCAGATCCTTATTCTTTTACTATGGCCCCTTTCAAATGAATGGTGTTATTCATAGTACCCTTTATAAATAGCTCTTTTTTTTTTTTACAAACAGCTTTATTGAGATATAATGTACATTCCTTAAAGTGTACCTGTTTAGCTGTTCTTCAGTGTATATTCAGAGTATATATTCAACACTGTGACCTAAGTTTAGAACATTTTCATCATCCTGAAATGAAACCTGTACCCTTTAGCAGTCACCCTCCCCCCATCCTAGCCTACCTTCTCCTTCTCCAGCCCTAGTGTGTGGTAGTGTTAGTCGCTCAGTCGTGTCCGACTCTTTGCGACCCCGTGGATGGTAGCCTGCCAGGCTCCTCCGTCCATGGGATTCTCCAGACAAGAATACTGGAGTGGGTTGCCATTCCCTTCTCCAGGGGATCTTCCCAACCCAGGGATCAAACCTGGGTCTCCTTTGTTGCAGGCTGGTTCTTTACCATCTGAGCCACCAGGAAGCCCCTCCCAGTCCTGGAAACCACTAATCTACTTCCTGCCCCTATAGATTTGCCTATTCTGGCCATTTTATATAAATGGAATCATACAGTATGTGGTCTTCTGTGACTAACTTCTTTCACTTTGCATAACTGTTTGACGTTCATCTATGTAGTCAACTGTGATGTGGTTATCTATGTATGCCATTCCTTTTTATGGCTCAATAAGACTCCATGGTATGATCTATCAACACAATGTATCATTTATGTGTTTGTCAGTTGATGGACCTTTGAGTTGTTTCTACTTTTTGACTGTGATAAATAATGCTAATATAAACATTTGTGTGCAAGATTTTGTGTGGACACAGGCTTTTGTTTTTCTGGGGTACATATCTAGGGGTGAAATTTGAAATTGCTAACTAATACTGTAATGTGGGATCTTCCCAGGTGGCTCAGTAGTAAAGAATCCACCTGGCAATGTAGGAGATGTAAAAGATGTGAGTTCAATCCCTGGGTCGAGAAGGTCCCCTGGAGTAGGAAATGGCAACCTACACTAGTTTTCTTGCCTGGAAAACTCCATGAACAGAGGTGCCTGGTGGGCTGCAGTCCATGGGGTCTCAAAGAGTTGGACACGACTGAGCGTAGACATACACATACACACAAACACACGGTAACTGCATGCTTAACATTTTGAGGAACTAGCAAACTACTTTCCAAAGTGGCTGCACCATTCTACACTTCCACCAGCATGAAGCAATCAACATGCTCACCAACACTTGTCTTTTTGATTACAGCCATTCTAGTGGGTGTGAAGTAGTGTCTCTTGTGGTGTTGATTTGCATTTCCCTAAAGGATAATGATGTTGAAAATCTTTTTTTTGTGTGCTTATTTATCTATTTGTACATCTTCTTTGGATAAATCTCTATTCAAATCACTTCACATTTAAAATTGAATTGTCTTCTTATTATTGAGTTACACAGTACAAGTTCTTTATATATTCTGGGTACAAGTCTCTTATTAGATGCATGATTCGCAAATATTTTCTCCCGGTCTGTGGATGACTTTTCTTGATGGTGTTCTTTGAAGAACAAATGTTTTTAATTTTGAGAGGCCCAACTTATCGATCTTTTCTCAATGAATATTCAAGACTGATTTCCTTTAGGATGGACTGGTTGGATCTCCTTGCAGTCCAAGGCACTCTCAAGAGTCTTCTCCAACACCACAGTTCAAAAGCATCAGTTCTTTGGTGCTCAGCCTTCTTTATGGTCCAACTCTCACATCCATATACAACTACTGGAAAAATCATAGCTTTGATGAGACAGACCTTTGTTGGCAAAGTAATGTCTCTGCTTTTTAATATGCTGTCTAGGTTGGCCATAACTTTTCTTCCAAGGAGCAAGTGTCTTTTGATTTCATGGCTGCAGTCGCCATCTGCAGTGATTTTGAGCCCAAGAAAGTAAAGTCTGTCACTGTTTGCATTGTTTCACCATCTATTTGCCGTGCAGTGATGGGACCAGATGCCATGATCTTTGTTTTTTGAATGTTGAGTTTTAAGCCAGGTTTTTTCTGAGATACCATTGCCTAGTATGAAATCACAGATTTATTCCTATGTTTTCCTCTAAGAGAATTATAGTTTTAGCTTTTGCGTTTAAATCAGTGACCTGCTTGGAGTTAAATTTTGTGTGAGATATGAAACAGGTGTTCAGCTTCATCTATTCCATGTGAATATCTAGTCCCACCACCATTTATTGAAAAGACTATTCTTTCTTCCATTTAATGGTTTTGTCCTCTTTGTCAAAAATCAACTGACAATGAAATTTAGGGTTTATTTCAGGACTCATAATTCCTTTCCATTGATATATTTGTCTATCCTCAAATGTCCTAGTCCAGAAAAAAATATTTTTATTAATTATATATAGAGAAAAGAGCATAAATTTGAATGTATAGTTTTGATTAATTTTTGTAAGTGAACACAGTTGTGTAGCCAGTACCCAGACTTGGTAATTTAATATTGCTAGCACCCCACAGCTCTCTGTACCCCTCCTGATTGCTGCTCCCAAAGGTAACCACCCTCCTGACCTTTATTGCCACAGACTAATTTTTTTTGTCCATTTTTGAACTATATAGAAGTGTAACCATATAGCATGTATTTCCTGTCTGGCTTCTTTCCTTCAACATTGTGTTTATGAGCTCCATCCATGTTATTTCATGGGGCAATAGTTCATTAGTAACTAATACGAGTTTTTGACATGGCATTATAAAATATGACCACATTTAATGATCTTCATAATTCAACAAGCCAGTATTTTCCAAATGACTAATGCACGGGATAGATGGATTGGAAGTGCAAGATACACCAATAGATTCTAATCTAACAGGGTTTGAAAAGCTCATTAATACAGTTTCCTTTTCCACATTGCAACTAACTTTTAAAAAAATAACTACTTGTAGAGTTTTGGTGTAGTATCAAAGAAGAATAACCTCAAGGCTATTACATTTTCCATTGTTTTCCAGCTAAATATGTAAGACCAGATTTTCTTCATGTGTTTCAGCCTACAAGCAAATCATAGCCGATTGAAGAGGTAGATATGAGAATATATAGCCATCTCACATTAAGCTGGCCATTGACTTGATTTATGGAAATATAAAGTAAGGCTACTGTTTCCTTTGGAAAATATAGTTGTTTTTCATAAGATGGCTTCCCTTGTGGCTCAGCTGGTAAAGAATCTGCCTGCAATGAGGGAGACCTAGGTTTGATCCCTGGGTTAGGAAGATCTCCTGGAGAAGGGAAAGGCTACCCACTCCAGTATTCTGGCCTGGAGAATTCCATGGACTGTATAGTCCATGGGGTTGCAAAGAGTGGGACACGACTGAGCGACTTTCACTTAACTTTCATAAGATATTATTTTAGGTTAACATATAATAGCTTTGGAGAAGGCAATGGCATCCCACTCCAGTACTCTTGCCTGGAAAATCCCATGGATGGAGGAGCCTGGTAGGCCGCAGTCCATGGGGTCTCGAGTCGGACATGACTGAGCGACTTCACTTTCACTTTTCACTTTCATGCATTGGAGAAGGAAATGGCAATCCAATCCAGTGTTCTTGCCTGGAGAATCCCAGGGATAGGGGAGCCTGGTGGGCTGCCGTCTATGGGGTTGCACAGACTCGGACACAACTGAAGTGACTTAGCAGCATAATAGCTTTATTATTGTTATTTAAAATGAAAGAATAGATTTTTAAACAAATGTTCAGCTTTAATTTCTAATAGGATAAATATTAATAGAATAACCCTGATAAACAGAGTTGTTGATAATTTTTCAGAACAAAAAAGGGTCCTGAGACCAGAAAATTTGAGAACCACTGTGCTAGGGGGTAGTCAGGCATTTTAACACATAATCATACAAATAAGTGTGTAATTATAACCCCCCACAGTGAGTGATAAAAAGTAGAACAAGCTGCTAAGAGAGGCAAATTGGGGGATATTAGATGGGAATAATGTCAGAGAAGGCCCGTTTGAGAAAGTGGATTTTAAGTAGACATCTGCAGAGTGAGATCAGGGTGAAGATCATTGTTGGCGCAGGGAAAAGCATGTGCAGAGCCCCTCAACTGGGGGTGAGCTTGGCTTGGGTGAAAACATGGTGATGATCAGGAGTCGGCATGAGATGAATCAGAAGCTAAATCCCACAGGCTCTTGGAGATCATGTTAAGATTTTTGGCATTTTTGTCCAAGGTCAATAAAAATGGCTCTATCATATGATCAAAGTCAAAATTTTACAAGATAACTGACTTGTGTTGAAAAACAATTATTAATAGAAGGGGACAAAAAAAGAAGGTGAGGGTAACACCTGGGCAGCTATTTAATAGTCCAGTGGTGTCTGCACCAAGAAGGTGGTGATGCAAATGGGGGTATTTAGAGCTAACATTTAGCTTGCTGTGCCTTACCCACCGGCTTTCTGCCCCCGTTGGAGTGGAAGAGAAAGGAAGACAAGAGCAGTACTACCCACCATGCTTAGTGACAGCACTTCTAAGTATCACAAAGATTAATACCCATTACATCATTTATAATTATTTGCTTTTTTTTTTTTAAACATGGTACCTGAATTGACCACATTTACTTTGATAATTATTTTTGAGGAGATTGAAAAGTCACTCTCATAGCACCACCTTGTGGACAGTGGTGAGACGTTTTTAAAATTGGGTTTAATAACTGAAAAAAAAAAAAGACATACCAAGTTCTCCTGAAATTTCCTAGTTATCAGCCACCCCGTGTCCTTCTTGGAAAGGGATGGGATATGAATGCATTCAACAGAATTAATTTCAGCCTTGAACCTCACATAAGAGTTCAATCATGTCTGACTCTCTGTGACCCCATGGACTATAGCCCGCCAGGCTCCTCTGTCCATGGGATTCTCCAAGTAAGAATATTGGAGTGGTAGCCATGGCTGCTGTCTATGGGGTCGCACAGAGTCGGACACAACTGAAGCGGACTTAGCAGCAGCAGCAGCCATTTCCTTCTCCAGGGATCTTCCTGACCCCCTTCTTTCTGGTTGAGTTTTGACATAAAGAGTCACTGAAAAGACCTTTTATGTAGATATCAGTTGAGGATCACCTCCTGTGTCTCTAGCTGTTGCCTCTCTGCTTCTTTTCCAGGCTCATTGAACTTACTTGACCACTAACAATGGGGTTCCTCCGGGCTCAGATTCAGGCCATCTCTCTAAATACTCTCCTCAGGCAGATTCCCTCCTTACCACCATGTTCCTCACCATCAGTGCCTCCCGAATGCATTTTTGTGGTCCAAACCTCTCCTTTGAGATCCGTAACCTTATTTCTAACTGGCTATTCTACCTCTCCACGTGAATCATGGTTTCTCCTCCAAGACTGAGCTTGGGATTTCTTCCCTCCTAACCTGCTATTCTTTTAGTGTGTCTTAAAATTCAATGCAGGCACAAACATCCATCCAACTTTCAAGCCTAGGAACTAAGAAACTATTCCTGATGCCTCCTTCTCCCTCATGTCCTGCCCCACCCACCCCTAGTGTCAGCCTCGGCCTTCTCTGCTTTCCCCACAAGTCGTTTCTCTTGAGTGGCCCACTTTGGTCTGCCTTAACTGCCACCGCTCTGTTCTGGTCATCTCTTGTCTAGATCCCCGCTGCAGTCTTCTAACTAGTCTCTATGTCCACTGTGGGCTCTCTCCACTCTCCACTCTCCACTCTCCACACTGAGACATCTCAGAATGCACATCTTCCCAGGCCACTTAACCTTCCAAGGCTGCCCATGCCTCCTCATCTACAATGCCTAGGGGGTGTCCTTCCCTGCCCCTCCAGCTGCTTCTCAGCCACGCTGCACCTCGTGTTCTGCAAATGGCAGTCCCACTGGTTCTCTGATTCTTGAACTCATTTTCAAGGCAGGGATTGGCACCTGCTCATCCTCTGCCCCTCTCCTGCTTCTCACCACTTAGCCTCCCTGCTGCCAAGTCGCTTCAGTCGTGTCCAACTCTACGCAACCCCATAGACGGCAGCCCACCAGGCTTCTCCATCCATGGGATTTTCCAGGCAAGAGTACTGGAGTGGGTTGCCATTGCCTACCTCAGTTTAACTGTCTGTTACTCAGAGATGTCTTTCCCTGAACTTCCAAGCCTTTGTTACAAGCTATTTGCATGCCATGAATCCCCTCCCCCTGAACACTTATCTCAGTTTTCAAGTGTTATTCATCACAGTGGTTTCTTGATGAATGCCTTCACCTCAGAAGAGCTCCAGAGAGAAGAGGGCCTGTGGCTGGTGTTGCTCACTCTATCTCTCTAGCACCCAGGCGAGTGCCTAGTACATGGGAGATGTTTAAAAAGTTCCCTGAATGAGTGAACAGTTGTATGTCTAAGGTCCTGACAAGGCGATTACAACAGTCCACAGCGTATATTCATAGTCTGTGTTATTTTTCAGTCACTAAGTCTTGTCTGACTCTTTGAGACCTCATGAACTGTAGCACATCAGGCTCCTCTGTCCTCCACTATCTCCTGGAGTTTGCTCAGAATCATGTCCACTGAGTCAGTGATGCCATCTAAACATTTTGTCCTCTGCCACCCCTTTCTCCTTTTGCCTTCAATCTTTCCCACGTTGATTTTCAATCTTGCCATCTCCTGCTTGACTATGTCCAATTTACCTTGATTCATGGACCTAACATTCCAAGTTCCTATGCAATATTGTTCTTTACAGCATCAGACTTTACTTTCACCACCAGACACATCCACAGCTGAGCATCATTCCTGCTTTGGCCCAGTCACTTCATTCTTTCTGGGGCCGTTAGTCATTGCCCTCCACTCTTTCCCAGTAGCATATTGGACAACTTCCAACCTGTGGGAACTCGTCTTCCAGTGTCATATCTTTCTGCCTTTTCATACTGTCTGTGAGGTTCTCCAGGTAAGAGTACTGGATGGGTTGCCATTCCCCCCTCCAGTGGACCACAGTTTGTCAGAACTCTTCACTATGACCCGTACGTCCTGGGTGGCCCTGCAAAGCATGGCTCCTAGCTTCGTTGAGTTACACAGTCTCTTTGCCATGTCAAAGCTGTGATCAATGAAGTGGATAGTTTGTGTTACTCACCCGTAGATAAAATTAGGTTCAGGTGTAACTAAAGTTTGCACATAACCTGGAGATGACCAGGGAATTTCAGGCCTGCCTGCGACCTGGCTTGGTCCCACCTGGTCTTGTGACATTGGTGAAGTTACATGTGACAAAATGATACATACGTCTTTGCCAAGAAGAAACAATAATTTTGAGGGACAAACCAAAAGGATTTGCCATCTCCTCAGGGACATGGTCTCACTAAGGAGACATTCAGTAACTATTCAGAAAAATTATCATCTCTGTCTTCAAGTGAATAGCGTTTTCCTGCTTCATGTTTTAGAAGCTGACAAGACAATTAAAGTCATTTATCTCAAAACACAGAGAGTTCAAAGGTGAACTGATGGTCCTAGGAAATTTCTAGCTACTTAAAAAAAAAACACATGTTTCCACCTTACCAAAAAAGTAAAAATATTGTTTATAAGATGAAAGAAATACTCATGTCACAGAACATTGACATACAAAGTGATTAATACCTTTTTGTGTCAAAATGATTATACAACTATATATAAAACATGTTCTTAATCTTTATTATTTTGCTTATTAATAAGTTTGTTCCAGGAATAATAAGAGATTATAACAGCATATAAAATATGGCAAAATACATAAATTGTAAATGAATTTCCCAATGACTCAGGGTTAAAGAATCTGCCTGCCAGTACAGGGGACACAGGAGACATGAGTTCGATCCCTGGGTCAGAAGAATACCCTGGAGGGGGAAATGGCAACCCACTCGACTATTCTTGCCTGAAAATCCCATGGACAGAGGAGCCTGGCAGGCCACAGCCCATGGAGTCCGAAAGAGTTGGACAAAACCGAGCATGCACATGTAAATCAATTAAGAAATCCAAAGAAAACTAGAGTAGAAATAGAAAGTAGATTCAGATATGAGGCCAATCGAAAAAGCACCGTTTGTGAGGACTAATACACTGCCAGGCAACACTGCCACACCACAGTCTACACCACAGGCATCCTGCCCCTTTTCCTTCTGTAGAGCTCTGATTATGTCCTGGTACTGAGACTTCTGTGCTCAGGCCTGGAGGAGAACCATGGTTGACCTGGGAGAGTCACGTGGATCCCTAACTGGCTCATTCCTGTTAGAGAGGAATGTCCTCACTGTGCGAGACACTTTTAGTGAGCTCTCTTACTTGTGGCTGGGAGCTTTCTGACTGATATACTCGCCATGGTTCTCATTAGGCTCTAAGTTTTCCAGTAGTCCACACTGAAAGGGAGATTTAATTAGAAATAAGTCAGTGTTCATAAAACCGAAACAGGCCTGCAGCTCAGGAAAAGCACAATATTGCTAAGACTAAGAAATATGCTGAGAATCTATCAGGATCCACTCATTTGTCTGATGTATTTAAAATCCCAAACAGAAGCATCAGTGATAAGGATAATGAAATAAGGATACTGAAATCAGCAATCGAAGCCAAATTGGCTTTCTCTTTTGACATAATTTATGATTCACCTTGAAGTTTCATTTTCTACATGCTTCCTAAGTTAAAACATTGTTCTTGGGGCCAAAAGAAAATGCATTTAGCAAATTAATTTGGACAATGGGTGCAGAAAAGTTGTTCTTT
The DNA here is from genome assembly GCF_014754425.2 of Oryx dammah. Lineage (NCBI taxonomy): Eukaryota > Metazoa > Chordata > Mammalia > Artiodactyla > Bovidae > Oryx > Oryx dammah. The sequence goes on from NW_024070186.1 coordinate 40,022,812, forward strand.
GCAAACTAAAGTTTGGCTTGTGAATAAGAAACCCTACATCTGTGAGTCAGTACACCAGTGGGGTGGGTAGGAGAAAGGTCTAAATGGTTCCCATGGGCTTCTTTTAGAAAGAATATGTATCTTGCTCTGTGTATTTCTTCAGAAAAAGTACAGGATTCAACAGCACAAGGAAAGATCAAGTTCTAAAAAGAATTGGTTTCCCTTTGAATACTGACAGAAGAAGAGATTTTACTTTTGTATATAACTTTATTTTGGTTAGGAATCAGGCTTCTCAGTGTACGTTTGTCCATCTGTATATTTACATCCAGGGGTTTCCCAGATGATTCAGTGTAAAGAATCCATCTACCAATGCAGGAGGCGTGGGTTTGATCCTTGGGTCAGGAAGATTCTCTGGAGAGGGAAATGGCAACCCAGTCCAGTATTCTTGCCTGGAAAATCCCATGGACAGAGGAGCCTGGCCGCCTACAGTCCATGGGGTTGCAAAGAGTTGGACCTGACTGAGCACACACCCATTATTTACATTCAACTTATAAAGAAATTAAGCAAACATAGCACTGATGGAAAGAAAGTCTCCTGTGTGCTCACAGGATGGTTTGCACCCACAGCCAACTACAATAGCCAGCCTACCAGGAATAGCCCCCACTTCAAGCCCATTTACTATTTTAATGACAAGAACTTGCTAATGTGGGCACTTTGAAATGTAACCTTGGAAAGGAATGCTCTTCATACCAGGAAATCTTTGAGAAGGCTTGAGTTCTTGCCATAACTAAAAATCCAGTGATTTATTACTGATGACTTCATCCTCAGATGAAAGCTAGCCCCCTCCTTCCATAATCCCCAGGGAGAATCACACTGAGAGAGGAATTTGGAAATAACTTGGAGGAAAGAGACTTCAGTTTTTCTTTTGAATAAAAATGAGGAACCAGTCTGTATGAGCATAAAGGATACACCTTCCAGACCCTGACGTAAGAGTTCTGTGTGTCTCCAACAATACCAATAGCAACTGCAGAGAGTTCATAGAGACAAAAGAAAAAACATACTGCTTATGGGGGTGTTTTGAGTGGGGCTTCTGAAAAAGGAACATAAACTTAAAATGGTCTTCCCCAAGTTAGGCTTTTGTGTCCTCATAGTGCTGATGCTTCAGACTTCATTGTACATCTTGGCTTCCTCTTTAGAAAAAGGGAACAGATCCATTCCAGTTGATGGTGGCATCTCTCCACTTAGTTCTGATCACCATCTCTAGTGGGGAAAACCGTCTTCCCGGTCTGTGTTCATCTTCGTGTTGGACACTTTCCCAGTGATGGGAGTGAGTGTCTGAGAAGGAATAGACAACATTTAGACCCCAGCCTATGTATACCATTTCAGAAGCAGCCAGGAAGGAAGGAAAATAGGATGAGCGGGCAGGAGTTGGGCTTAGCAAGCTGTGTTCCTAGAAGTGAGTGAGCTGATGGGGATTCCAGTAGATGGTGTGTAGATATGTCCCATACAGGACATGTCCATGATAGTCTGGGTTGTTGTAGATTCGGAAAACTCAGTATTGATGTCATGTAATGGTGTGGTCCCGCACCGTGCTGGAACACATAGAGTTAGGTGTATCAATAAATCACCGAATGTTGTCAGGAAAAAATAAGAAAAGAGAGAGCTTCTCAGTGCTAAGAGTACATTTGCATTTTGGGGTGAAGTGCAAGTATTCTCGTGAGGAGGTCTAGAACTGAGTTCAAGGCCCAAATTTGTCACAAATGACCTTTGGGAAGGTACTTAGTATCTCTCAACCTCATCCATTAGAAATCATTTTTTGGCCACTTCAGTTTCCTCTGTGTCAAATAAGTATCATAGTGTCTACTTTAGATGACTGTTAGGAGGATTTAATGGAATAATGTGTGTAAGGCTTTCAGCACAGTGCCTGGAACACAATGCTTGCTATGCGTGTGAGCTAATAAAAAACAAAAACAAAACAAAAAAATCCCAGTGCTTTCCTCAAAGAAGAGAGTAAAGTAGAAGCAATAATAGTAGAAAAGTAGAAACAATAATATATCTTAAGGAATGTATTGGCAATGTCCCACTAAATGAAATGGGTGTGTATATATATAATATACATTTTTCTAGGGTCATATATATATATATATATATACACACACACACACGCACGTGTACACATATATATATATGTATGTATTGGGTTTGTCTGGTGGCTCAGACGGTAAAGAATCCACCTGCAGTGAGGTAGACCTGGGTTCGACCCCTGAGTTGGGAAGATCCCCTGAAGGAGGGCATGGCAACTCACTCCAGTATTCTTGCCTGGAGAATCCCATGGACAGAGGAGCCTGGCAGACTACAGTCTATGAGGTTGCAAAGAATTGGACATGACTGAGCAACTAAGCACATGTATGTGTATACAAATACACACAAATATAAATTTCTCATAATTAAAGAGTTAGGAGCTATGCAGACAAACAGTCGCTAAAAAACTCTTCTAAATGCAGTCATAATAATGAAAAGTTGGCTAAAGGTGGACCTGTGATACTAAATGCAAAGAGTCAGACACCAAATCAGCAAGGCTCCATGCATGGTGCCTTGGTAGCATAGACGGGCTCCTGGTTTCATCATGTTTATTCCTTTGTCCAAAAGGCTAGTGTTTAAAGACATCTTAAGGTTAATCTTTTTTCTCGTGGGTTTTTTTTTTTTTTTTAAACATGGTGGGAATTGAAATGAAATGGCTTGTATGATCACACTGGAACCTCTGCCAAGACTGCCTTCTTGCTTTCCTAGTGTCTGGCACATGCCTGGTGCTTAGTAGGCCTCAAAAATGCTTTTTGAACTGATCTGAATACAAATGCACTCTCAGTTTAGTTACTGTGTTCTGGGATGATCAGTCATCTGATACTCTATCTTGGGATTAGAATTCATCAGTTGGAACCCCAAGGTTACAATGCTTAGGTTAGACCCATGACGTTGAAGCCTAGGTTTCATTTTAGAGATCAAGCCTCCACATCTTCCTGCAGAGCTAGCCCAAGCATCCACATGGCTGTAAACCAGCAGCACAGCCTCGGCTCTCTGAGCACATTAAGCTGAGAGCACTAGGGTCTGGAGTGCTCACCTATGGTAAGGTGCGCAGGCTTTTTCTGTGCAGGCTGGCCACTGTAGAAGTACAGATCAAAGAGGCGCTCCACTTTCCAGTCTGATAAGAGCTGCCTGTTTGTGCTAAACAGGACACTGTAATTCCCGTTGATGCTGCACAGCCAGACAGGTACCTTGGGAGTCTTCAGCATGCTGCCCACCTGCAAGAGGAGAGAGGAACGCAGATGAACATTAGATTTGGCTGCCTACGAGAGAACACATGTCACCAGGATCAAAAAGCAGCTTGGGGACTTCTCTGGTGGTCCAGTGATTAAGACTTTGCCTTTCAATACAGAGGGTGTGGGTTTGATCACTGGTAAGGGGGAGCTAAGATTCCACATGCCTCATAGCCAAAAAACAAAAACACAAAAACCAGAAGTAGTATTGTGACAAATTCAATAAAGGCTTAAAAAAATTTTTTTTTTTAAGCAGCTCAGAGACTTGGCATTGCGCTTGTAGTTGGGCAGGGTACTGTGCATGCAGGAAGATTTCAAACAAAGGCTTTCTCATGAATGAATTTGCATTTGTGAATGGTGTGGTGGTGATGCTCCAGTTTTTCTCTTCATGGATATTATTTTAAAACATTTTGAGGGTGGGTTTATGGAGCTGGTGGAACCATCTCAGTTTGGTTTGTTAGTGAGATGGAGAATAAATAGACGGAAATAGAAGTGTGGGAATGGCATATGAGAACTTGAACTGGTCTTTTTGTTGACTAGTGTACTTATTTCTGTTCCCAAGATAGGACAGTATTTCATTCAGCAGGTGGTCATTCTGGCAGCACTAACCATTTAGATCATAGGGAAAAGAGCCTAGAATATGGAAAGAGAGGATATTTTGAATACAGAAAAAAGCTTCTGGGAGATGAGTGGAACACGCACAAACACTCTCACAGATATACACATATCTGCGTGTTAACATGTAGATCAATTGTGAAGAGGTACTTAGAGCTGAGTGTACTAGTTCAATATTACGTATAATATTAAGTTCCCTATTTTTAAAAATTATTTGTTTTTGGTTGTGCTGGATTTTTGTTGCTACGTGGGCTTTTCTCTAGTTGCAGCAAGTGGGGGCTCCTCTCTAGTTGTG